>NW_024475745.1:300000-600000 GCF_004785595.1 Juglans microcarpa x Juglans regia
CCATCTCTAACTCTCCACTTAGCATTATTAAGAACACTCGGAATACTTTTGACAATCATTTTCCAAAACCTCGTTCCTTTTCTCATATCAATAAGACACCAAATCGAAGATCCCACATATTTTCCTTTAAAGAAACTAGCCCACAGGGATTCTCCTTTCAAAAGATTCCATGCAAACCTCATGTGCAAAGCTTTTTGTATATCTCCCAAATTCCGCAAACCAAGACCACCCTCCTCTATTGGCTTACAAATACTCTCCCATGCCACCCACTTTTTTTTCCTTTTACCATTAATCTCTCCCCAAAAAAATGTGCTCAACATTCGGTTTAGTTCTTTAATAATAGACTGGGGAACCTGCAATACTGCAAATATATGTAAAGCCATACTAGACAGCACATGGCGAAGTAAAATTAAACGGCCACCTGCTGATAATAATTTCATTTTCCAACCACTGATTTTGTTCCAGACTTTGTTAATCATCTCCTCTAGATGCTCATGCTTAAGACGCCCCAATACAATCGGAACCCCAAGATATTTAAAAGGAAAGAAGCCTTCGGAGAACCCTGTCAGCCTTTTAAGAGCTCTCTTTCTTACTAACGAAATTTTTGGAGAAAAAAATACGGCCGTCTTTTCTTTACTAAGTTGCTGACCTGACCAATTTTCATACTTTTCAAAAACCAACAACAGTTCCTTCACCGATTTCTTTCCTCCATTCAGAAAAATAATAATATCATCAGCATACATAAGGTGAGAAATATGAGGAGTCCCTCTTGATTGGGAAAATTTTCAAATCTTTTTTTCAACAAAGCTTTGTTTCAAAAGTCTAGAAAGCACTTCTTGAAGGATAATAAAGAGATAAGGCGAAAGGGGATCCCCTTGGCGCAAACCCCGCCTCCCTTGAAAGAAACCTTTCGTCGTTCCATTAAGCATCACAGAATACCACACATTCGAAATACAAGCACGAATAAGTTCACAGAAAGAAGAAGGAAAGCCAAAACACCTCAATACCTCAATCAAAAAGTTCCACTCCACCCGATCATATGCTTTAGCCATATCAACTTTAATCATTATATTACCACCGTGTGTCGTCCTCTTCAATGAGTGAACCATTTCCTGGGTAAGACTGATATTCTCAAAAATACTCCACCCAGGTATAAACGCTCCTTGCTCTAGAGAAATCATTTTGGGAAGAAGACCTGTCATACGATTCACAATAATTTTCGAACAAATTTTATAGAAGACTGAACAAAGGTTTATTGGCCTAAATTTATCAAACCCCAAAGGCACATCTACCTTCGGGATAAGCATAATAAAAGAAGCCGAATAAAATCTCGGAAGGCGTTTGGATAGAAAAAATTATGAAATAGCTTCTAAGACCTCAACTTTAACCACCTCCAAGCAACTCATAAAAAAACCCGCGCCAAAACCATTTGGGCCCGGGGAACTATTAATAGGAATAGATGATAGGGCCTCTTTCACTTCAACCAACGAAGGGATCCCACAAAGCTGGACACAATCCCCTTCATTAATAACCGACGATATCAATCTAGTTAAATCAGGCACCTCCCTTGCCGGATTAGATCTCTGAAGAAACTCAGAAAAATAATCAACAGCACCAAGATGAATTTCTTCCGGAGAATTAAACTCCATCCCATTCGAGGTTCTCAACTTATGAATTTTCCTATGCCTTTTATTAGATAACCACACATGAAAAATTTTTGTGTTCCTATCACCATCCATTCTCCATTTGATTTTAGCCATCTGCGCCAGTCTTATATCCTCCCTTCGCCTCCAAGAATACAACTCATTAGAACACCTCACTAGCTCCCGTTCAATATCATTATCCCAATCTCTCTGCAACAAATGTTCAAGACTCTCAACCTTGTCTTCAAGAATAGCAATATGATTATTAGTTCTCCCAAACACCCTCTTGTTCCATTCACGTAACGCCACCTTAAGCTTTTTAAGTTTGCTAGTTAATTTAAAAAGCCCCGAACCTGTGACAGATTCAGACCACACATTTTGAACAAAATTCATAAAATCCGGGTGTTCAACCCACATTTGCTGAAATCGAAATGGAGGGGGGCCATAAGAGAAAGGATCAATTAAAAATTCTATAAACATAGGACAATGATCCGACGTTGTCCTTGGAAGATACGAACAATGAGCATTTGGGAATAAAGTCAAGAAATTTGCATCAAGTAACACTCGATCCAACTTTGCCCAAGCTCTAGATAATCCCTGCTGACCATTGCACCATGTAAACTTACCTCCTTGTGAATTCATTTCCATCAGCCCGCCCTGATGAATCCATCTATTAAACTCATCCATTGCAACTCTATTCCGTGGACCCCCACCACACCTTTCCACATCCGACCGAATTATGTTGAAGTCCCCAGCAAACAAGCAAGGCTCAACACCCATTCTATCCGAACTCAGCTCCTCCCAAATCATCTGTCTCTCATACCTATTACACTTAGCATAAATAAAATTGCCCAAGAAATGAAAATCTCCTTCGCTAATACGTAAAGACACGTACTGCGAACTCCTGCGGACCACCTGCACATCCACATCATTTTTCCAAAACACCCAGATTTTTTTACCATCATTCTCATTTGTTATCACCTTATCAAACTGCAATATCCGCATGAAACTCTGGATTTTATCCACACTCTGAAAAGGTTCCAGCAACACTGCCATCTTTGGCTTATGTTTAGACAGCAGTTTTTGTAAACGTCTCTTAGAAGTACCTAAACCTCTTATATTCCAGACTAATATTGAACCAGTCATTGAGTAAACTTTTGTGTTCTAGTGATCACCCGCCTGGAGCTCCTGATTTTCTCAAACTGCCACTTTTGATATTTTCTCTTTACAACTTCATCTTCTACATCTGAATGATATTCCTTCTCCTGCAAAAATACTTCCGCATTTTTCTCAGGTTCCGGATCAGACATCGAACCATCTTCCAAGCGTACCTCTTCCTCATGAACATTATTAACCTCCCTTTCTGCAGAACTAGGAACTACTGCCCCCTCCCTCATGTCCGTTTCCAACTCTGTTTCCATTAAGTGGTTCGAGCAATCCATTTCTCCTTCATTACTGGGTTCATTTCTTCCTCAAGATCCGCAATCTCAAGATTTTCCTCTTGATCTTTTTCCAGTTCCAACTCCTCAACCAAAAGAATGGGATCACCTAACACCCGATTCTCTTCAGTACCTTTGTTTGTTTCAACTTCTGTATCCTCAACAACTGGGGTAGTAATCTTTTCCGTCGGCTCTTCCACAATCGGTTCTTGTTGTCGAACCCACACATTACTTCCTGCACACTTTTTCCCAGCATGGCAAGTCTTTAAATTGTGCCCCTGTATTTTACACTTAGAACAGAACGCAGGCAGAGTTTCATTTATAATTTCTTGCTTTCGGCTAGTTCCCAGACCAGGCATCCCAATCCAAAAATAAGGTAAAGGTTTCTTTGCAGCATCCATTTCCACACAAATATGAGCACCATCAGTTCGAGTAACACAATGAGTAGAGTTATCACTTCTAATAAATCTAACAATAGGGGCTGTAAGAATTTTAAGAAAGGACTCATGATAATAGTTAGGAGGCAAACCTGGAAGTACAATCCACACCGGTACAATCGAGGGTTCTTCTTCTTTAAACTTTGGAGTCCAGTGAAATGGACGGTAAGGAATCCCGTCTACATCATTAACTTCACTAGCCAGAGCCTTCATGCAGTCTTCTTCTGAAACCATTCTGATAAATACATTCCGAGGATGCCTCATGTTAGAAACGACTGGAATGCCATCAAGATTTCATCGCTTTTGAATGAAGGCCCTAATGGCATCCAAGGATGGTCGGTTCCTCAGAAACTTCAAAACAATCGAGTACCGAAAAGGCTCGGCAGATCGTTGGATTTCCTCCTTAGAAAACTGGAAAAAAATTTCGCCATCCTTGGTTTCGGCAGATGGTGCGCCACAGACATTTCTGGAAGAGGCTGAGGAACCACCGATACGAGATCCACGAAGAGACGTCGACCTCCGTTGTTAGCAGCAGCAGCCATAGAGTACTTGCGTCAAAAGTAGCAGGAAAAAACTTTCAAGAAGAAAGACATTCTTGGAGCGTTCTTGGAGCCATGATGAACGACATTAAAATTATCACACAATTTATTTCATATATAACATTGCATAAACTGACAGGCTAAAATGCTTGGATTTTCTCAAGTTGACATTTTATTGGGATAAAACAATGAAAGTTTCATTCAACAAAAAGGGGATAGTACCTCGATTTAGAGAGGAAATCACTATCTTTTTTATCTAAACCTCGACAATATACCAATACTTTTGGAAGAAAATCAAAGACATCCCATCCAAACTAGGAGCCTTCATGGGCTGCATTTGGAATAATGGACGTCCTCAATGGTATAAGGTTGTAAATGAGCTTCATTCATCTTAGTAGTAACCTTAGATTTCTGATTATCAATTACTGGATCCAAAACACTCGGATTTCCAGAAGAAAACAAATATGAGAAATAAGGTACAATAACACTTTCTTGTTCATCCCCCTCTCTTCAAACACCCCTTTCATCTCTAGGTTTGGCAATAAAATTTCTGCTCTTATGCTGAGAAGCTTCATAATGACAAACTTTTTGTTTTGCTCATCTGAATGTAACCACAAAGCCCGAGATCTCTATTTCCACATCATCTTTGCTCGTTCGAATAATAAATTAATGTCATATTTAAGCTTCTTTCTAACAACCCAAAAGAAATTCAGTGGATAAATTTCTTTAGACCTTAGAAAGATGTAGTGAAATCTTGAAAAGATATCGTGAATTGAGTGGCTGATTAGATTTTAGTTTGTCAGTATAGTTGAATCCTGATGCACTATGGTGATAGAGTTACCTTTCTAATTATTTAAGGCACATAGAAGTATAAGTTGGCGAAAAGAATTGTACCATTAGCCTAAGATAAATATGTAAGATTTTATGGTGCAATAATATGTTTCTCACTTTCTGGATGATTAGTAGTCGGGAGTGTCTTTTTATTTATTAAGACACTTAGGAGTCAAATTCTGTGAAACAAATTGCACCACTAGACTTGTGTGATTATCTAGAATTTTATAGTGCAATAAAAAGTTTTCGTAATTTTTTGGGTGAATAGTAATACCTGAGATAGTGCCACGTGACAACCAATTCAAAAGGTTGTCAAATCACCATGAATAATGTCCAAATTCACTAAGGATCACTAGGATTCCTTTTTATTTGGACACAGGGCACAATCCTAGTCATTAATTAGAATATTAATAGGACACTGGTGATGAGGAGAATAAAGTGTGATGAAATATAGGGTAAATCAAGTCATGTGATCATGCCACCTATGTCAAATACTATTCATTTCAACCAAAGACTATTTGGTCAACCAAAAGAGGATTTCACCCCTAGTGAAACTCCAAATCATTGGAATCCAAGTGAAACCCTAAATCCCATGTGTTGGCCAAAACCCTAAACTGGTTTCCAAACCCTGAAGCAGTCGATTTTGATTAAGCGTTTAATCACTTGGCTAAATCACTTCCTCATGCTATTAACCACTTAATTATACGCTCATACACCATTAACCACTCTCTTACATCTTGGTAATTACTTTGGGCTAAGAAAATTTTTATTTACACTTGATCCAACAGAAACCCCGTTTTGAGCCCACTTGGTTAGTCCATCTTTGGCCCACCAAAAACCAACACCAAGCCAAACTTCTCTAGCAAGCTTCTTCCTCTTCCCAAGGCCAAGACTATGGTTGACATTCCACTAATTTTCTAGATTTAAATAGTAACTTGATGGCAATAAAAAAGGCTATACAATACTAGCCCATCCACTCAGCTAGACTACAGTTGGAAAAAGCAACTATGCAGGGCCCTTTTTGTCCCCCACTTTTTGATTGCCACCCTTATGTCAGGCCCTCCCTTATATCACATGCCTCTTACATTTTCATTTCACACTTAGCACATTTCTAGAGAGAAAAAAAAGAGTGAGCTTGAGACAATTTTCCAGCAGCTTTTGCTCTAGCATTTCTAGTCCTCTGTAAGTCAATTCTATGGCTCAATATTCTTATGTTCTGTTCCATTCTAAGTCTAGTTTACATGGATATATGTTGGAAAATGTTTCATAGAGTTTTGATTAGTGAACGTTGAGTTTGATGATGCAAAGGTCTCGATGGGGACAACTTTAATGTTTGTGTGAAATGTTGAAAGTTTTATAAAGTTTTTGGTGAAATCTTGGGTAGATCTTGCTATGGTCAAGAGTTAACATGTTTATATAAAGAAGTTAGATTTGGATTCATAGCATCTTAATACTTTTTATAAAAGATTCTTGTATGATTTTGAAGTGTTAGAAACTGGATGACTCAAAATAGTTTCTGTTTTGGTGAAGTTGTGATTTTCGGTTATAGAAACTTGATCATACATCAAGACTTGACTAGGGATGCCATAATGCTATTTATAAACCTAATCATGAGGACCATGAGCTTCACGTCATGTTGATGCTGCCTAATCGACCTCCTCCAATCGGCTAGACTCCACTCCATCTCTTGATCCTGACACATCGTCTACCATTCAGAGGGAATGGTAGTTAGGACTACTATGGTGAGATTTGAGTACAATTCTCAACAAGTTAATAGGAAATTCATACAATTTTATGGATGCATGCATGGAAGTGAAGGCATGAATGCATAATCATAATCGTAAATAAGCATGACATGACTTAAATAGAGGATGGACTGAACTTGAAACTCGACATGACATGAATTGACATGAGAAGAACTGAACTGATGTGAACTAAACATGACATAAAGCTGAACATGAACTGACTGAAATTGAACATGGACTGAACGTGAATGTTAAATAGCATGAA
Organism: Juglans microcarpa x Juglans regia; assembly: GCF_004785595.1. NCBI lineage: Eukaryota > Viridiplantae > Streptophyta > Magnoliopsida > Fagales > Juglandaceae > Juglans > Juglans microcarpa x Juglans regia. The sequence goes on from NW_024475745.1 coordinate 306,900, forward strand.
CATGAACATGAAATACATGAATTTGGAATCTTGTTCAATAATTAAGCATGATTAATAAAAATGCAATCTAGGAGCTACACTGGTCTCCTTGAGCTGGGTGTCCCTATCAATTATCACATTACAACACATGTATCTGCACCACCTGTGAGTGCGTTAACATATGTCCCAGTTCACAGGTATATGCGCCTTCTATGGAACACATAATCTATGTATCATGTGTCACGTATATGCACCTACGCGAGTACATATAAAATGAAATTGAAAGTATGGGTAGCACCATCGATGTTAATGCCTGATTTCATTCCAGTGACCAGTTAATTAGGCTCCATCCGAAGCCTATTGGTCTTTACCTTGTCAACCCAGAGAATTTCATATTAGTTTAAACACTCTAGCTGAACAAAGAAATTCCACTCAGATATTACCTCATCCTAGCATTTAGGGTCATGTGACAAACGTACACAAACTTAACTAACATAGAAATAATAGTTTCGAGAAACACAAACTGTACTCAAGACAGAATGTGAAATGAAACGAAAGGACAGGTGACTTGACGTAGCATAAGGTGACTTGCACGTAAGACGGATGACATGACTTAATATGAAACAGATAAACAATATGTAACATGGCATAACATATAATAAACAAACATTACATGACATGACATAATGTATAACAGATAACACTACGTAGCACGACATAACATATGACAGATAACATTACATGGCATGGCATAATATATAACAGATAACATTATGTGACATGACATAATATGTAACAAATAGCATTACATGACACAATATATAGTATAACAAACAAATTTTTTGTGATAGAATATATCTTGTGATAGATAAATATGTTCTGACAGAATATAATATGCGTAATAGTCATACATGTAGTGACATGGCATATAGGATAATAGAAGTACATAGACAGTAGTTCCCTTACCCATCACATATACATGGTAATCTGACAGTAAGTTAGAAGCTAACTTACAGTGATTGTTGCATTACGAAGAAAGCACAAAATATAAGAAACTATAAGTAAGGTTCTAAACGTTAGAACTTCATCACTAATAGCTTAGAAACATATTTTAAGCAAAGGGAATAGGGTGGCAGATTGGTTGGCCAAGAATGGTGCCAATAGTGTTGATTTGGTCTATACAAATAATTCTATTCTACCTTTGTAACCATGGTATTCCTCTACCACAAGTGATGGCTTATTAATAAACTTGGGATGGAGCCACTATGTGTGTGGCCACCGACACTTTCTATAAATAATAAAAAAAAATGTTTAGAAACATAAAAATACTATCTTAGAGTAAAATGACCATTTTACACTCTACATGTGAAAAAATAACTATTTTACCCCTAACTTATAGATTTTGCATTCTAACTCTAAAACTAATCACAATTTACATTCATTATATAATTTTTATCCTAAATACAAATATCTAATTAGAAAAATTTAAAACAAATCACAACCATGACAAATACACTAAGGTCAAAACCTTCAAAGGCAAAAACACTTTGATTTTTGTTGCAATTCTATCAACCTCATTCCTTCTACTTCAAACTGTAGTATTGCAACATGAATGATCACATCCTATGTTTAAAAATTATACAGGATTAGCTAACAAAACTTTTTAACAAAAAGTTCCAAACTTTAACTAAAAAACCTTTGGTTCACAAGGTTTGGTATGCTTTTAAAACATTTCCAAGAACTCTAAAGTTCAAAAATAACTTCCAAAATACTAACATACTCATAAGAAATATCATCTTTTGAATCATCAAGTAAAAATCACCAAAAATCACAGATCTATCACCAAACTTTCGGCTTCAATACTTAAACTCACAACCGATTGCCTTAAGGTTTGGTTTTGATCAGATCCTTTGATCCGAGTCATACTGTTAGAAAACTCAAAATCAACAATATCACATGGTTAAAAAGCATGTCCTGAAATAGATCCAAGCATTAAAATCAAAATCACTTGGGCAAAATTAAACCAAAACATGGATCTAACCACAAACCTCAACTTTATGGCCTAACTGAGTTTCCTCATGCATAAAAATCATATCTTTAAAAACAACACCAAAAATTCTTAAAATAACATCCTAACATGTAGAAAAAAGTCTTGGGATTATCATATAAAAATAACAAAGTCATTGGAGCATGATTTAAGCACAAAACAAAAACTATTTTACTCTTTCCAGTTTCCAACTTTTTAGATCTAAGAAACAAATTCATCAAAAGCTTATAACATGGAACGACTCCTCATCAAAAGTTCCTACAAACATGTTAAATACACTCCATAAAAAAATCAGACTAGTCAAAAACATCAAAACATCAAGTACTGTCCAGTTTATCAATCAAGATGCCCTTTCTGAGCTCAAAACAACTTTTGATCAATCAAATGACCATGAAAATCAACAGAAAATGTATCCACAAAAACTAGACTCAAAAGACCAACAACTATTGTGAAAGTAACTTTGTGTGAAAATACTTACAAAAGCTTCAAAAAGGGCATGTAAAGTGACTCAAGAAAACTGCCCGAGAGAACCTTTAGGTTTCTCTCCAAGAAAAGTGTTGGAAAGGGATGAAATGAAAGGGAATGGATTGGACGCCTTCTTACACAACTAAGGGCGGTGAGAGAGCTGTGAATGACCTTGAGTGATGGTTGTGTTAGGCCAAAAAAGGGGGCAAAACCAGCCCAAAAAAATGGGTAAAGCCGTATTGCTGCCTAGAGCAGCCGTATGAGAGTTGGTGAGTGAGGTGGCTTTGGCCTTCAAATCAAGTACAACTTGGGGCTGATTTGGGCAATGTTTTGTCAGCTATGGCAGGGAGGAAACTTCCTTCATAAGCCTTGCAAAAGTGGCTCAATTTCATGGGCCTTAAATGAGTGGGCCTCAATTTTGGGTTTAAAGAGGGTTTGGCTTTAGGGTTTAGGTTGAAATCAAGGCCAAATCCAATTTTCTTGGCCCAATAAAATTTTCAAGGTCTAAAAGGATAAATAATGATGTCATAACATAATTTGAGTGGTTAATATCATGTAGAAGTGATTTAATCAAGTGATTAAACACTAAGCTAAAACTAGGTCCATTCAGGGTTTGGAGGCAAACTTTGAGTTTTGTGAAAACCGTTTAGGATTTTAGTTTCAACCAAGATTTTTAAATTTCAATTGGATTTCAAGTATTTGGGGTTTCTCTAGGGTTGGAACCCTATTTGGTTTGTCATAAATTAGATGGATGGATAGAATAGTTTTTGCTTAGGTGGCATGATTACAAAGCTTGATTTCCTTCACTTTTTCCATCTCATGTTCCTCTTAGTGCCAAGTGTCCAATACTATTCACCAAGTGTGGCAAAAATCTTTCCTAAGTATCTAAATAAAACTTCCTTACAATGTTATAGAAAAATGGGGAAGAATATGGAAGCATCCCCTTACCAATGCAGAAAAACTCTTCCCATGGAAGGCTTGTCATAATGCCTTACCCACCAAAGCTAATTTGAAAATGAGGAGAGTAAGAGAAGACTCGAACTGTCCCATTTGCAGTGAGGTAGAGGAAACAATTGAGCATGCTCTTTGGGAGTGCCCCTCAGCCAATGATGTATGGAGCTAGTGCTCAGTCCAATTTCAGAAGTAGAGAATATATTTCTCCTCATTTAAAGTAATGGCACTCAAAATGCTAGCTGAAATGGAGGAAGTAGACTTCGTTGAATTTGTAACAGTGATATGGAAGATTTGGAAGAGAAGGAATGAGCTAATATTCAAATAGACCTTCACCAATACACTCACTCTATCCTCTCAGTCAAAAAAAAGACAGAAGAACTGCAAATCCTGGCCAACCACTCACCAAATCCTTCTCCTTCAGTAGGGAATCCAGTGCCACAATGGGAGGCCCCTCCTCAAAGCTTCTACAAGGTGAACTGGGCAACAAGTCTACAAAAACTATCCTGCACATGTGGTGTAGGAGTGGCTGTCAGAGATTGGCAAAGAAACTTCATTGCAACAATGAGGATGAAGAAATCATTATACCCCGAATCCCTCCTTGCAGAAACTATCCTACACATGGTCTTAGAAACATCATTCTTGAAGAACATGCCAAGCAAATAGTGAAAGAACTCAAAGACAACACTGCCAACTAGTCTTTGGCTGGTCTAATCTCCATGGAAACTAGGATCCTTTTAAACAACTTCGAATCATGGTCTGTCCAATTTGTACCAAGAGCATCCAACGTGATTGCTTATGCTTTAGGTCAAAATGCTCAAGTTATTGAAGATGTACTCATTGAATTAGAGGACATTCCAAACTGTATTGGCCATTTGGTCTCTACTTAATGAATATATTATTCCTTTCAAAAAAAAAAAAAATGAAACTTCCCTAACTTAACTTGGACATTCCACACCTTGATTTTAAAAACACTACTCTATGTATTACTATCGAGGTTACTATTCACTCCGAGAAAGTGAAAAAAACTTTGCACTGTAAAATTCTAAATATACATATTAACCTCATAGCGAACATCGTTTATTGAAATTCAACTCCAAAGGCCTTAAAATAAACAAAACACATTTTCAAACAAGCGTTTCATCTGAAAACAGAAAATAAATTTATTGCGCCATAAAAACCTAAATATTCAAACGAAACTAATGTCACAGACCATATCTCATTTTGACACTTCTAGATACCTCAAATAAATAAGATTGCATTCTGACTCCATTGTGAATTGCTATACTAACTATGCTGACATACTAAAACCTACACGATTAGGTCAATTCGTGAAAATTTTTGAGTTTTCATGAGGTTCCTAAAACCTAAAGAAATTCATCCCTTGAAATTCTAGCTAGTTGTTACACTCACTATGGTAGTCTCAACTATCATTTCTCCTGAAATGGTAGAAGATGTGTCAGGAAGCACAACAAAAGTATACAATCGCCCAGAGGATGTCGAATAAGCTGAGGAGGAGCCTTGGAAGGATGGGAGAGTTGATACTCTGATTTTTGGGACATCGTTTTGAGTTGATGTCGGAGCTACAGAAGTTGCTTGGCAGTTAGATTAGAATCATGTACAATAGTAACTAAGGAGTTACACTTCCAGTACTATGCTTGTTTTGCTACAGACTAGTTAGAACCATGTTATAACTTTTGAAGATGTGAATATTACGATATTATGATTATGTTTTGGGATATAGTGTTTCTGGCACATTCTGTATTGTTCAAAGAAAAAATTGTCTACAAAAAATATTGCATATTGTTAGATGCATGCTAGGTGCACTACATCTTTTACTGTAATGAATGGAGGTATGTAACTATATGTTGCATGTCTTGACGCTTCAAAGCTCCGACAAATCCCAAGCAGAGAATGTGAGTGTTAAACTCTTTACCACTGAAGTACAAATTATTTCTTCACACCCCTCAGTCCTAATCCATATTGCTTCAAATTGAAAATGTAACAGCCCACTAGAAATTCACCGGTAGAATTTCTATTGATTTTAGGAACCTCGTGTAAATCCCGTATGTTTTTACGAATCGACCAATTGCGCAGGTTTTAGTCTGTCAACATAGTCAGTGTTACAACTCACTATAATACTAGATATATATGAATTTAATTATTTGAGGTAGTTAGAAGTGTCAAAATGCGTTATGGTCTACGCCATTAGACTCAGTGGATTATTTAGGATTTTATGGCGCAATAACCCATTTTCATAATTTTAGATGAAACGACTATTCGAAATTGTGAAATTATTTTTAAGTGCACTTTGGGGTTAAATTTCGGTAAACGATTTTCACTACAGGTTAATATGAATATTTATGATTTTTCAGTACTAAGTTTATTATGCATTTTTTCGAAGTGAATAGTAATCTCGATAAGCGCACTCAGTGCAGTGTTTTCAAAATCATAGTGTGGAATGTCTAAATTAGGTTAGGGAAGTTTTATTTGGACACTTGGCAAGATCTTAGCCACACATAGTGAATAGTATTAGACACTTGGCACCATGAGGAGCCATTAGATGGATTTGTGAAGGAAGTCAAGGTGTGAGATGATGCCACCTAAGCAAAACTTTGTTTCATCTGATAAACCAAATTGTGCCAGACGAAAGAGGGTTTCAACCCTAGCAAAACCCTAAATGGTTAGAATCCATTTGAAATCCCAAAAGCTTGATTGAAACCAAAACCCTAAACGGTTTCCCCAAACCCTAAAGTTGGCCTCCAAACCCTTTTTAATCCGATTTCTAGCATTGTGTTTAATCACTTGATTAAATCACTTCCAAATGTTATTAATTAATCAAATTTTTATCATGACATCATTATCCAACCTTTTAAACCTTGGAAATTTGATTGGGTCAAGAAAAATTGGTTTTAGGCTTGATAGCATCTCAAACCCTAACCAAACCCCCTTTAAACCCCAAATTGAAGCCCACTTGGTTGGGGCCCACCAAGGCCCACGAAATTGGCCACCTTGGCAAAGCTTCTCGAGGAAGTTTCCTCCCCCATGTGGCAGACTATCCACTGCCATTGGCTGCACCCATTAGTGCCTTGATGTGAAGGAGAAGTCCACTCCATCTCTCACAGCTGCTGCAGCCAGTCCTTTGCCCTCATTACTCTCTACTTTATGTCACACAGCCAACTCCAATCAAGGGTCTTTCAAGCCCATAACTTCACCCTCCAGAAGTCTAAAGTCGTGCAAGACACACTTCTCTCCATTATCACTTCCTTTCCCCGTTCTTAGAGAGAAACCCAAAAGAGCTCTCTCGAGCAGATTTCTAGGTATTTTTGTGTGGCCATTCTAGACCCCTAGTATGTATTTTCTCATGATGACTCCTTCATTAACATTGTTTATCTTTGAGTCTATTTTCCGTGGATATCTTATTAGTCTCAATCTATGCTCATTTAGTCAGTCAAAAGTATTTTTAACCATGGAAATGTCCTTCTGGGCGTGAAACTGGAGAGTATGATATGTTTTGGAATTTTTGACCAAGCTAATGGACATATCTTGGTCCGAAAATTTTATGGAGTGTTGTTAGCATGTGTTTATGAATGTTCATTGTGGTTTTGTTGCATGGATAAAGCTTTTGATGATATATTTCCTTAGATTTCGAAACTTGAAAACTGGAAGTGGAAAATCAGTTTTTGTTTTGTGAAAGTTGGAATATTTTGTGGTTTGATCTTATTCCAAAGGCATTGATATTTTTATATGATGATCCTAAGCCTCTTATATACATGTTAGGATGTTATTTTGAAGATATTTAGTATTAGTTTTAAAGGTATGATTTTACTATGCAAGAGGATTTCGGTTAGGCCTAAGATTTTATTTTTTGGGTTAGATCCATGTTTTATGGAGTTTTAGCCATGTCATTTTAAGTTTGATGGTTGAATCTTCTTTAAGACACATTTTTAAACCGTGAGATGTTTTAGTTTGAAGATCACATGTGTTTAAGGCATGGATCAAGAGATTGATCCAAATTAGTGGAGAAAAAAGTTTCTATTTTGGATAAAGTTTAAAACCAAAAACTCCAAGTGTTGTTTTGTAATTTTTGGTGGCTTTTGTTTGATGATTTAAAGCATGGTTGATCTTAAGATGATGTTATGAATGTGTTAGAAGTAAGATTTTTTTTTTTGAATTCTTGGAGATGTTTTTATTAAGGCCAAAACTTGTGATTTAAGGATTTACTTTTTGTTAAAAAGTTTGGGTCCTTTTACAAAAAGTTTGGTGTTGATGATTATCTTTTCTTAATGGATATTGAAAAAGTAGTGGTTCTACCCAACACAACACCTAGAAGGGGGGTGAATAGGTGTAGTTCAAAATTTTCTTAGTCTACTAAACATATTGACACCCATACAACTAATAAAAAATATGCATCACACAAGTAATCAAAGCAGAGATTTGTTCACGGAGTGGAAACTCATTTAAAGAACTTCTTCAAAATATAAAACCACTCCGGGTGTAGGTCACCACCACAAATCCACTATAGAAATATAAGTTCATTACAACCAATTTAGAAACACTCACAAAACCTTTGTAGTAGCTAAATCTTGGCTTGCAACTCCATAAATAACCTTTTCTATAGTATCCCATAAGAACCTCTCGATCTCTGCAGCACGGCAGCTCCGGAAACCTTCTGGCCAATGAATACGTCCACTTCAATGGACTCTACAGTGTTTTTATCTTGAGTGTGATTTGGTGAAGGTAAATCATCTAAGAGATTCAACTTTGAATGAGAGAAAAGTTTCTCTCAAATGCTCTTGAAAAGAGATTGTGTTTTTGCTCTGTTTTCTTCACACAAAAGAACAGAAATAACCTGTTCTATTTATAGTCCCAGCAAGACACGGCGCTCAAAATTAGGTTGTCTTGAACATTGGCTCAAGCGAGATGTCAAGTGAAGGTCGAGCGCACGTTGTCTTCAGAAATCGCTTGAGCAAGACGTCGAGCGCACATCGAGCGAACCTCTCTGGATGAGTTCTGCTCGAGCGCCACGTCGAATGCAAATCGAGCGAACCTCTCTGGATGGGTTCTGCTTGAGCGTTATGTCAAGTGCACCTTGAGCGAACCTTTCTGGATAGATTCTGCTCGAGCGCCACGTCGAGCGCACCTTGAGCGAACCACTCTGGATGGGTTCTGCTCGAGTGCTGCGTTGAGCGCACATCGAGCAAATCACTCTGTATTGGTTCCGCTCGAATGCTGAGTCGAGTGCACGTCGAGCTAACCTCTCTGGAAGGTCCCGCTCGAGCGCCAGTCGAGCCATGTTGAGCACACTTCAGTCTTTCTCATATTACACTGCTTCAACACTTGTTACAACTCAATTTTACACAGGTTTTCACAAGAATATGCCAATCAACTAATTTTTCCTGCAACAATCTCCCCTTTGGCATTTCTGTGACAAAACCTCTAACCTATACATAGGACCTAATCCTGACACACCCTAAATAGGATTCCCATGATTTAGACAAAATCTTGAACATGTTGAGAAATTTCTGCAAACACTTAGCAAACGGTTAAACGAACCACCAAAAATATGCAAGAAATAATCTCATAAGCATAAACAATGTCAGTTGCACAATTTTCATAAAAAAAACTTTTCATTAAGAAATTAATCAGACATCGAGTTCAAGAGACAAACAATAGCAGCATGCAATTAACAACAAAAGCTGCTCCCCCACAAAAACAATGTGATACCATTACTAACAAAACAAAAACTGCCCCTACAACTTTCTTGCTACTCCCCCTATATCTATACCACTCTCCTTGAATATGTACTACTCCCCCTTTTTGTCACGACAAGCCAAGGGTCTCAAGTATGACCATGAGGCTGACTGCCATCATCATCAAAGCGCTCCTCTATATCGTTGAAGCGTTGAGTCACAAGCTGCTGCAGGCTGTTAACTTTAGCATCAAGGCTATCAAACCGTGCATCAAACCGGGCTTCAAGACAGGCAAGGTACTCAACGACCTGCTGAAGGCTGGGCTCGATCAAACCAGGTGCCAATGTGAATGGTACCAAGCTATGTGGCTGTGAGCTTGAAGGCCGAGAGCTCGATGGCTGAGAAGAGGGTGGTGGAGGATGCTCAACATCCAGAGGTTGAGGGGCAATGTGAGCCCGACTCAGTTGCAGGGTCCTACGACCAATAGGAGCTTTAAGAGGGACTCTAGACTCATGTGGAAGAAGCGCAACTGACCGAGAGAGGGCTAACCTAGTGATGAGGCAAGCGAAAGGCAAACCAGTCCGTGTTTTAGGGGAATTAAAAGCCTCAAGCATAACCCGGCATAGATGACTCCCCAGGTCTATGGAGACATCGTTGATCAATACATACAAAAGAGTGGCACGGTCAGGACCCACATCACTCTGATGACCAGTAGGATAGAGATTTATAAGGACTATCCTACTGAGAATGAGAAAATCAGGTGGAAAACGTGTCGTTTGAATGGGTGACTTATCATCCCAGCTAGAAAATGGACCAATTAGACACTCAACAATGACTGACGGACTAGGAGGGGAAGTCCGTGTATAGGGATACACAGGATTTGCCACACGCAGGGCATTTAGCAAGTCCGCTAACATGCCCAGAGTCACCCGGAAGACAATGTTCCGGAGACTAACATCAAAAGAGCCATCATCAGAGATGGCATGAATGTTGGAGTAAAACTCCTTAACCAACTCCATAAAAGGAGTGGGATGACCAGTGGTCAAGGCCAGCCACTGGCAAGACTCAAAAATATGTGGGATAATGTCTCAGAAAGCTCACCGAGGGTGACTACCCGCTCAACAATAGGAGAACGGTTAGAAAAGTTATGAGCGTAAAGTTCTCTTGCATGAGCATTATGGAAAAGTGCTTGAGTGGGGGCAGGAGGATTTTGGCGTGGACGAACACGTCAAGACATGCTTTTGGCTGTGGACATAATCAATGATCGTTAGACAAGGCTAAAGGAAATGTGAAATGTCCAATGCATGTCTAAAATGCCCAATGCATGATTCAAACCAATGTATACTTTGCCAAAATTAGGTTATATAAAAAAAATTTCAAAACCAAGGCATAAATGTTGTCAAAAATCATTTTAAAATGCACAATGCACTTGCCCACAAATACAATTTAACAACCCATTTGGCATTTTGAGCACTTCAAGTGCAGCGAAGCCAATGTTGGGTTTTAAACCAATGGAGGTCCCAATCCTCAATGTCAAACACTATCCCAACACTAGGATAGACATGGAATGAATATGGGAACAATGTTATGCTGATGCATGATGAAAATGAACAACCAAACCTCATTGAGGCATTTCACCGAACATTTGGTGTGCATCCAAGCAAAAACCAAATGAAAAAGACTCTTGGGAGTTCCATGAACCTCCTCAATACAAGAGTGAGAGAATCACTCTCTACTCCCAAATCACAAATCTGCAACCACCCCAAATAAAATCTCCATTTCGAAACCCAAAAATAAAAACCCCAAATACAACAAAGCAAAGGAGAAAAAAAAAAACAAACCCTAATGCCAAAATTAGGAAAATAAACCCAAAAGAAGGAAACTTACCATGAGGGAAGAGAAAATGGTGCAGGAATCGCACGGAGAGGGAAGAATCGCACCCCAATAGAAGAATCGCACGGAGAGGGAAGAGAAAACGGTGCATAAATAAAAGGAAATGCAGGAAAGAGAAACTGTCGCAGAGCAGTTTTAAAACGTTTTTCGCTCGAGCGGAATTTAAGTTTCGCTCGAGCGAAAATCCAGAATTCACAAATATAAGCACAATTTCTCATTCAGTGATTCAAGCATTAATGAAGTCAATTTTGAAGCCTAAAAATCACATCACATGTAAAAGAGCATCATATTATCACAATTCACGCAGGTAGTAGAAACAAAGTATTATAGGTAAGATGTACATGCGTGTTTATAGAATTCCTACTCAATCAAGAAGTTTCAACCAAAATATGTGAGTAGGGTTAGGCTGAAACATGAAACCATAAGTACTTGGAAAGCCTTTCCACGATACAGAAAGTAAAACCTAATGCTGCTAGGACCTAAAAACAATTCTGTTTTAATTCCTGTATTAGTATTGCCTATCGAGTAATATGACCCATTTTTCTTCTTCTTCTTCATTTTCTTCTCCCTTTTTTTTTTTTAAATGCAAAGACTGCACAAGAGGAATTTTGATATAAAATCAAGAGGTCATCTAGCCCGTGGTCAATTCTGTATACACGTAGAGCTCCCTTACACCTTTGATTGCCTCCCCAAGAACTCACAGGTGGCAAAGCAACAATTGATTGAGTTAGAAGTGTAGTGTGTGATGCAGGTCACAAAATACACATAGTACACATGTTTTAAACCTTTGTAACTTGTAAATGTACATGATACAATTTTCAAACGACATATGTCTACAAAAATTTCGGAATTGACATCACTAACCATCTTTATCACACACATGTGCACTCTTTCTATATACAACAACAAGCAAAATAAAAATAAAAATTAATAGAAGGGAGGAGCAAGAGGAGAGGGAAAAAGGGAAAATACACAAAACAAATAAAACGAGAATGCATGTAATGTATGTTCCAGCCCTTAGGTCAATGCACAAATACCAATAGCCTTTCTAAGACATTCAAATCGAAGCCCATCCAAAGGTTTGGTAAGGAGATCGGCTAGTTGATGTTCGGTGGGAATCTACTCAAGGGCTACGATATGTGTTTCCACAAGTTCTCGAATGAGATGATGTCTAATATCAATGTGCTTGGTCTTAGAGTGTTAGACAGGATTTTTTGAAATGTTTATGGCACTAGTATTATCACAATAAATGCTCATTACACCTTGAGTAATGCCATAGTCACATAACATTTGTTTCATCCACAACAATTGTGTGCAACAACTCCCATCGGCAATGTACTCAGCCTCAGCTGTGGATAAGGAAATGGAATTTTGCTTTTTGCTCATCCAAGCTACAAGATTAGTGCCTACATAAAAGCACCCACCAGAAGTACTTTTTCTATCATCCGCATTACGGGCCCAATCAGCATCAGAATAGTCCGCAAGCACAGTATTAGAGTCTCTAGAGTACCAAATCCCATAATTAACTGTCTCATTCACATACCGAAGTATATGTTTGATAGCTACAAGATGTGATTCTTTGGGGTTTGCTTGAAATCTAGCACAAACCCCAACACTAAACACAATGTCAGGTCTACTCGCAGTGAGATACAATAAACTCCCAATCATGCTCCTGTACAAGGATTGTTCAACATTTTTCCCAGACACATCAGTGCTAAGCTTGACAGTTGTGCTCATGGGGTTCTGGCATGGCTATTGCCATCTAACCCAAATTTTTTGATCAAATCCCTCTCATATTTTGATTGGGATATAAACATCCCATTGTCCAACTGTTTCACTTGGAGTCCTAAAAAGAATGTCAGTTCACCTACCATACTCATTTCAAATTCTTCTGCAAACTCAAGAGCAAGAGCATCGATAGATGATCCAAACACAATGTCATCCACGTAGATCTGAGCCACTGTTATGTCTTCCCCAGCTTTTCTTATGAAGAGTGTCCTATCAACACTTCCTCTCAAAAACTTATGATCTAACAGATATGAAGTTAGCCTTTCATACCAAGCTCTGGGAGCTTCTTTCAGACCATATAGGGCTTTCTTCAACCTATAGACATGATTCGGATGTTAGGGATCCTTGAACCCATTTGGTTGCTCAACGTACACTTCTTCTTGAAGAATCCCATTCAAGAAGGCACTCTTAACATCCATTTGATACAGTTTAAAACACATATGACAAGCAATGCTCAACAATATCCGGATTGATTCAAGTCTGGCAACTGGTGCAAATGTCTCATCAAAATCTATTCCCTCCATCTGGGCATACCCTTGAGCAACTAATCTTGCTTTATTTCGCAAAATCGTACCATGCTCATCTGACTTATTCTTGAAAATCCACTTGGTACCAACCACATTGTAATTTTCAGGTCTTGGAACCCAGTGCCATACATCATTCCTCACAAACTGATTTATTTCTTCATGCATAGCATTTAACCAACTCTCATCATTTAAGGCTTCTTCAACTCTTTTTGGTTCAATCTGTGAGATGTAGCTTGAATGAGCCAGTTGATTTATCACTTTCCTCCTCAGTCTCATTCATTCATCTATCTTCCCTATTATGTTATCCTGAGGGTGATTTAACTTCACTCTTAACGATGGCTCCTTGTGGACAATTACCTTTTCACCAAAAAAGGTCTCTAAGTTTTCATTGTGCTCATCAACACCCATTTTTTCAGTTTCGCTAGGTATGTGAACTTGTTCTTCACTGTTCAATTCCTCCATAGGAGCATCATTCACCACCACATTTATTGATTCCATGATAGTTTGGGTGTGTAGATTGTAACTCCTATAAGCATGACTGTTTCTGGAATACCCGAGAAAAATTCCTTCATCACTTTTAGGGTCAAACTTAGCCAAGTTTTCCCTATCTCTCAAAATATAGCATTTGCTTCCAAACACCCTGAAGTACTTCACATTTGGTTTCTTCCCTTTCCACAATTCATATGGTGTTTTAGAAGTACTCGGTCTTGGATAGACTCTATTCATAATGTGACAAGCTGTGTTCACAGCTTCTCCCCAAAAATGAGTAGGTACACTTTTGCTGTGCATCATAACACGAGCCATTTCTTGAATGACTCTATTCTTCCTTTCAAGTACTCCATTTTGCTGTGGAGTGATAGGAGCAGAAAATTCTTGACTGATACCCTCTTCATCACAGAATCTCTCAAGACTTGAATTTTCAAACTCTCTTCCATGGTCGCTCCTAATTCTGACTATTGATTTTCCTTGTTCATTTTGAAGTTTCTTGCACAATATTTTAATCACGTCAGGAGCTTCATCCTTTTCTCTCAAAAACTCTACCCAAGAGTATCTGGTGAAATCATCTATCATCACCAGTATGTATTTCTTTCCCCCCAGACTCTCAGTTCTAGAGGGTCCCATAAGATCAATGTGTAACAACTCTAATGGTCGTTTGGTTAGGATCGCCGTTGTATTCTTGTGAGCTGTTCTGACTTGTTTTCCCAATTGGCATGACCCACAAACAGGAGTCTCCACTTTACCCAGCTTAGGCAATCCTACCACCATTTCTTTCTTGGCAATCTTGGATAGATTTCTGTGATTCACATGTCCAAGCCTTTGATGCCAAAGATCAGTAGTCTCACTTTTAGCGCTACTGCAACTGTACTGTGAACTAGGAGTGATGCCATAATAATTATCAGATGTTCTGATTCCTTGCACTACACACTTTCCATCATTATCTGAAACAGTACATATTTCTTTTGAAAAACAGACTTCAGCACCGTTATCACACATCTGACTTATACTGAGTAGATTTGCTCTTAAACCATCAACAAACAAGACTTCCCTCAAGACAGGTAGTCAAGGTATTTCAATTTCACCCCTTCCAATTATATTGGCCTTTCCCCCATCTCCAAATGTATCTGTTCCGCATTTGTACTCTTCAACAGTTTTAAATAAGGTTCTATCACCCGACATATGACGAGAGCATCCACTATCAAGGTACCACAAAGAAGTATCCCTGGTCTTCAGAGCAATGTGTGCAACATGACACGTGTTCCTTTCTCCCTTTTTGACCCACATGTTTCTGATTTTTGGAGAGTTTGCCTTCCTAGCCTTTTGGCTAGTAGTCAGTTGGTCTAACTTGACATTGAGTCTATCATTTTGTCTAGTTAAGGCCATGACTTGACTCCACAGATTTTGATGCCCTTTCCTTGAATGATTCTTTTCATCTCTCATGGGATGCCTCCTAAGCTAATAACAATTTGGTCGGATGTGACCAACCTTGCCACAATTATGGCACGCATAATTTTCTTTGTAATCTCTCTGTCTCATGAAGGGTGAGGCATACTTAGGGGCATTTATGAGATTCTTACCCCTTTTTGACAAATCCACATTTTTACTCTTAGAGGATGTAGGACCATGCATAGTGTACCTTTTCAATTTAGAACACTCTGTTCTAACATGCCCTATCTTTCCACAGTAGTGACATATAGGGCTTGTATTGCGAGCTCTTTGTCTTTCTGGAGGTGGAGCAAATTGTTGCACCTGTAATGATTTCTTACCCTTTTCCGATATGCTGGCATTCCCATTGGCAGTTGATTCACGAACAAACGCAGTCCTTCCCACATTTTTATAGGAGGTTGTAGCCACATCGGATTCCCTTTTTACATATCCCAGACCACTCTTGTCACTAGAGGACTTTCCTAAGATTAGGATTTTGTTAAGGTTATGTTTCCCAGTAGAAAAGGTTTTCAGTCCATCATTTAACAAAATCATCTCACTTTCTTGAGTTCTCAACTTATCTTCCAGAATTGCATTCTTCATTTTTAACTGATCTGATAAACTGATGGCTTCATTTAATTTGTCTTGAAGCCCTTCATTTTCACATTTGCAGAAAACTATTTTCTCAATGTGTGCTTTGTTGAGTTTTCTTAATCTAACACACTCCTTGTACAGCTTCTCATAAATTTCTTGCAACTGATCTTCACACACAGATTCATTTCCAGATATACTCCCATCATCAGACACTTGTTCACTGCATTGACTTTTGTCACCAACAGTAGAAGTAAATGCCATGTAGTTAAGGTTTCTTTTTGGAGAAGAGTTCTCTGATGAGTCACTTGACTCTGACTCACTCTCACTCAAGGATGCAATCTTAGCTCTTTCTTTGGCCTTTTTGTAATTTGCACATTCTAAGCGAATGTGTCCAAATCCATGACATTCATGACACTGTATCTTTGATTGACTCTTGTCTTTGTTAGCATTAGTGTATTTCTTAGAGCTCCTCTCCTTGTTCCCTGAACTCGAATCTCCATTGTATCTTTCAAATTTTTTCTTCTCTTGTCTCTGATTCTTGTTATTTCTAGACACGAACATTTTCCTGAATTTCTTAACATAGAATGCTATTTCTTTGTCACTCATAGCCAACTCATCTGATGACTCATCTGACTCCTCTCTAATGGTATTGAGGGCTATAGACTTGTTTTTCT
The DNA here is from genome assembly GCF_004785595.1 of Juglans microcarpa x Juglans regia. NCBI lineage: Eukaryota > Viridiplantae > Streptophyta > Magnoliopsida > Fagales > Juglandaceae > Juglans > Juglans microcarpa x Juglans regia. Next base: position 323,434 of record NW_024475745.1, read on the forward strand.
TATCCACAGGAAGAGTATGTTCATAGGTTTGTAGAGAGCCCACCAGCTCTTCAATCCTCATAGTGTCCAAATCTTTGCTTTCTTCAATAGCAGTAACTTTAGGGCGAAATCTTTTAGGAAGAGATATGAGGACTTTTCTTACAATCCTGTTTTCCGAGAGTTTGTCCCCTAAATTAAAGCGAGAATTGACAACATCATTTAATTTAGCATAGAAAGAATCAAATGTTTCATCGTCTTTCATTCTAAGTTCTTCAAAGTTAGTGGTTAACATTTGAAACTTAGAATTCTTGACAGCCTTGGTACCTTCATGTGTAATTTCAAGAATGTCCCATGCCTCTTTACAAATTTCACACATGGAGATTCGTTTAAACTCCTCCTGGGACACGGCCATGAAAATCGCATTCAGGCCTTTACTATTCCAATTACACTCGTTGACTTCATCCTTAGTGTATTCTTCCACATCTCTGTGAATTTCAACTCCATCAACGATTGTAACCGGTTGTTTCCATCCTCTTGTCAAGGAAACCCACACTCGTTCATCTATAGACTTTAGAAAAACTCTCATTCGAACTTTCCAATAAGCATAGTTGCTACCATCAAAATATGGTGGCGATGTTAGAGATTGAGACCTATCCATTTTAACCACTACAGCAGGATCACACTCAGGAACTAAATCCTAGCGGAGTGAACCCGCTCTGATACCAACTGAAAAAGCAGTGGTTCTACCCAACACAACACCTAGAGGGGGGGTGAATAGGTGTAGATCAAAATTTTCTTAGTCTACTAAACATATTGACACCCATACAACTAATCAAAAATATGCATCACACAAGTAATCAAAGCAGAGATTTGTTCACGGAGTGGAAACTCATTTGAAGAACTTCTTCAAAATATAAAACCACCCCGGGTGTAGGTCACCACCACAAATCCACTATAGAAATATAAGTTCGTTACAACCAATTTAGAAACACTCACAAAACCTTTGTAGTAGCTAAATCTTGGCTTGCAACTCCATAAATAACCCTTTCTATAGTATCCCACAAGAACCTCTCGATCTCTGTAGCACGGCAGCTCCTGAAACCTTCCGGCCAATGAATACATCCACTTCAATGGACTCTACAGTGTTTTTATCTTGAGTGTGATTTGGTGAAGGTAAATCTTCCAAGAGATTCAACTTTGAATGAGAGAAAAGTTTCTCTCAAATACTCTTGAAAAGAGATTGTGTTTTTGCTCTGTTTTCTTCACACAAAAGAACAGAAATAACTTGTTCTATTTATAGTCCCAGCAAGACACGGCGCTCAAAATTAGGTTGTCTTGAACATTGGCTCGAGCGAAGGTCGAGCGCACGTTGTCTTCTGAAACCGCTCGAGCGAGACGTCGAGCGCACATCGAGCGAACCTCTCTGGATGAGTTCTACTCGAGCGCCACGTCGAGTGCAAATTGAGCGAACCTCTCTGGATGGGTTCTGCTCAAGCGTTATGTCGAGCGCACCTTGAGCGAACCTCTCTGGATAGATTCTGCTCGAGCGCCACGTCGAGCGCACCTTGAGCGAACCACTCTGGATGGGTTCTGCTCGAGCTCCATGTCGAGCTCACCTTAAGAGAACCTCTCTGTATGGTTCCGCTCGAGCGCTGCTTTGAGCGTACATCGAGCGAATCACTCTGTATTGGTTCTGCTCAAACGCTGAGTCGAGCGCACGTCGAGGGAACCTCTCTGGAAGGTCCCGCTCGAGTGCCAGTCGAGCCATGTTGAGCACACTTCAGTCTTTTTCATATTACACTGCTTCAACACTTGTTATAACTCAAATTTACACAGGTTTTCACAAGAATATGCCAATCAACTAATTTTTCCCTCAACAGATATTTTAAGTGTATTTTTTTAAAAACTTAGGATAGGAAGATCCTTGTTACAAAAATTTTGGTTTAAACATGGGTTTTGAAGTTGGAAGAAATTGCAACCAAAATCAAGAGAAATGGCCTATGAATGTTTCGGCCATTGTGGTTTTTCCATAGTTGTGAATGGTTTTAAATTTTTTTGAGTTGATATTTGAGTCTAGGACAAAATTTACATGAGGAATGTAAATTTTGATAATTTTTGGAGTTAGGCTGTGAAATCCTTAAGTTAGGGGTAAAATGGTCATTTTTTTGCATGTAGAGGGTAAAGTGGTAATTTTACTCTAAGTTGTCTCTTTTCACATTTTTAATTGTTAGTCATTAAAGTTCTAACTTTTAGAATGCCATCTTTTAGTTCTTCGTGTTTCGCGCTTTAATCTCGTAGAACATGACGATCGAGGTAAGTTCGCTCTTAACTTACTATCAGTTTACTGTGTATGTGTGATGGGTAAGAGAACTACAATTTATGTTCATATGTTGTTATATATGCCATGTCATCGCATGTTTATCTATTACACAAATTATTCTGTCACGAAATATTTATCTGTTACACAATATATTCTGTCCCATGTTACTATTTGTTGCAAGTATGCCACATTACGTATGCTATCTGTTATATGTATGTCATGTCACGTAATATTCACTATTACATGTTATGCAATGTTACGAAATGTTGTTTGTTACATGTTATGCCAAGTTACGAAATATTGTCTGCTACATGTATGCCATGTTATGAAATATTGTCTGCTACATTTTATGTCATGTCTATCGTCTTACGTTCATGTCACGTTACGTTACGTCAGGAATTCTGTCCTTCATGTCACGTTCATGTCACGTCACGTTACGAAATATCATATATGAAGTTAAGTTATTCATGTCAATCACGACCCTAAGCACTAGGATGGAGTAATATCCTAGTGAAACTCCTTTGTTCATGCTGGAGTGTCTAAATAGGTGTGAAATTTCCTGGGTTGACGAAGTACAGTCAACAGGTTGCGAATAGGGCCTAACTAGCTGGTCACTGGAGCGCGCTAGGCACTAACGCCGATGGAGCCACACATTATGTTACGTGTGTCCACAACAAGTGTGGCACAAACAATTCATGGGGCCACAACAACTGTGGAGCATACACTACGTGAGACACAGCAATTGTGACACATAGAGTACGTGGGGCCATAACAACTGTGGGGTACGTATTAACGCACTCACAGCTAGTATAGACACATGTGTTTTGATGCGGTAATCGGCAGGGATACAAGGCTCAAGAGGACCCGTGTAGCACCCGTATGGTCACTTTATTAATTAAGTTCATTGAATAAGATTCCAAGTTCATGTATTTCACATTGAAGTCATGTTTCACATCAAGTTTACATTCATGTCAATCATGGTAACCCCAGGAGACAAGAATATATTTCAAGTTCATGTTTATGTCATGTTATGTTCAAGTTCATGTCATGTTCAAGTTCACGTTCACGTTATGTCATGTTCATGTTCACGTTATGTTCCAAGTTCACATTGATGTTATATTATGCTCAGGTTCATGTTATGTTCAAGTTCACATTCATGTTATGTCATGTTCACGTTCACGTTATGATCCAAGTTCACATTTATGTTATGTCTTGCTCAGGTTCATGTTATGTTCAAGCTCATGTTCAAATTATGTATGTTCAGGTTCATGCTATGCTCAAGTTCACGTTCATGCTATGTCGCTAGTCCATGTTATGTTTTAAGTTCACGTACATGCCATGTCACGTCAAGCTAAGTTTCAGTTTCAGTTCAAGTTATGTCATTTATGCCATGTTGTATATCAAGTTATGCTATGCTTACTTATGACTTTGATTATGCATTCATGCTTTTACTGCCATGCATGTATCACTAACCTGTGTGGAAGTTCCTGTCAACTTGCTAAGATTTATAATCAAATCTCACCGTGGTAGTCCCAACTACGGCGATGTGTCAGGATCAGAGCATAGAGCAGACATTAGCAAACTGGAGGAGGTTGACTAGACGCCGTAGACGCAACACGGAGCTTGCAGCCTCCATAGTTAGGTCTTTGGATAGTATTCCGGCATCGTTAGTCGAGTTACACGAGTTACACAACGAACTAGCCCAATAGTATATTTTGGCAATGTAATTATGGAGCCAAGTTTTCGTTGTTTTGAGATTACAGTCTTTTGAGACCCGTGTGGTAATTGTGGATGTTTTAAGTATGCATGGTTTATGTTTTAAGTATTTAAGATATTATAAGTTTGGTGCATAGTATTGCTAAAAAAAAAATTATCCGCTGCGATTATTGCATAATGCTAGATGCATGTTAGGAACATTATCTCTTATATGTCATGAACGGGGGCAGGTAACCTTGTGTTGCATGTCTCGACGCTTCGGATGTCCGTCCAATCCCAAGCGGAATCTGAGGGCATCACAGAAAAGGTCGTCTACCGCTTCGTGGGACACAAATAAATCCACTTGTATTAGGCATCAAACAATTGTGATTAGAATAGGCACTAGTATAATTACTTAACTTTTGTCGATGGATACAAAGTTAACTAATTAGGATTAGTAAGACATCTGTCAAGCCTTTCTTGTATAAAAGCATCCCCTTTTGTCATATTTGACCAAGTAAAAAAATCACCCTCTATATCTAAACTTTTGAAATGGCAGGAATGCAAAACCTCCTTGAAATCTCTTATTTACTAATCTGTAATGCCTCGTATTCGGATGGGTCAGAGAGTTACTACCTTTCACTTAATATCATATCTTACAGTACTGATATAGACTCTAATTTCTCTTATATATAAATCTCACTCTTTTAAATCAACTACTCCAAACTAACTAGGAATACCACAAAATCTGAATATAAACGGCAACTTCCAAAATACCAAGTCATAGTATCCTTTTGTGCTTAATCCACTATGCTTAAATAATCTCGTCCATGCTCCCTAATCTTGATCCTTAGCTAAAATATTCACTCATCTGAAAAATTATTGTTGAGATAAGGGTGAGTTATCAACAACTCAGTAAGGATAGAACATATACAGTATGTAAACATAAGCATTTACAAGGTTCAGAATGCAAAACAAAATATTTTTAGTTTCATAATGCATAATTAACACAAGTTATTAAAATATCAGGGTGACAGTTGAAAACATTCATATTTGAAAATTCTTTGGCATATTATAATTGAGCATCATCATCATATCATATCATATTAGAGCATCATATCAGACCATAGGCTATGTTTAATCCCCATGGTAGGGTTTGTGCAATCTAAAGAAAACCAAGTAGAACAAGAATCACTGTGTCACCAAAACGGTATGCACTCAAACAAAGGCCTCAACTATAACCTATGGCAAGGCCAGAGGCCACTACTATCACCTATAGCTGGACCGGAGAGAACCAAGCTCATGATGGCTTCCCTTCTGGGTGACAGTGAAGCTCTGAGAGGGAGGATGTAGAGTGATAAAGAGAGAATTCACTGTTGTTAGTCTAATAACCACGATGGAAAAGGAGAAAGTCAAGAGAGAGACATGCTTGGCTTACCTAGAGGAAGTATGGTGGACCTAGAGTGGCGTGAAGTGCCTGGCGACCCTTTTTGTGCAGGTGGGGGTGATGTGGAGGGTCTAGCAACACGGTGGCTTCCCGAGATGTAGTGGCTGGCAAATCTTAGTGTCGAAAGGAGGTGAAATTTTGACCTTGTCATGTGGCCATTTTCAACGGTGGAGAAACGAAGGAGGGTGGTAGTGGCTTTGTGGCTCACGATGGGGAAAATAAATACTATGATTTGGTGTAGGGAAACAGGAGAAGATGGAGGATTAGTGTGGGCTGGTGGTACAGGGGCAGCGTTGTGGAGGAGTTTTGGTGTTGCACGGTGGTTGAATAAAGGGAGGAGGTTGTGACGTGGTGGCTAAAACCGTTGGACGTGCTTTGCTAGGCTTCGTGTAGGGACGAACATTCTCAACGGCAAAAACTTGATGTTATAGCTAAGGTTGTGAAGGGGAGGTGGAGGCGGTGCTCGATTTGGGTTACTGATGGACTATGGGGAAGGTGCAACAACCCTATATAATATATATATTATATATATATACATATATACATATATAGGTAGTTGGAAGCCCTAGAGGAGGGAAGGACATAAATGTGCACAAAACTTACATGCAAGTCAGGATAATGAGTATCGCAAAACTTCTTGGGTGACTACTATTTAAAAAGGGTCCACTTGATCTATAAAATGAGCTTTCCATACATGTTAACCTCAATAAAAATTATTATAGAACTCGGGCTTGGCTTGGGTTTGGTATTAGGCCTAGGCATTAACACAATCACACCGAAGTCTACCTCCCCCGTTTTTTGTATTTGATATCACTTCATTAAAATCCCTAAAGCTAAGCCATGGACAATCAACAGAAAGAGAAATGTGTTTCATCAATTGCCAAATTTCCTTCCTATGCCCAACTCCAGGATGCCCATAGACAACAGTCAGTCACCACTTTGAGTTCAATTTTAAATCAAACAACCAAGCATTAAAATGACTTTTTGAATAAGAAATAACATCCATTTGGTATCTTTAGGTCAAAAAAGAATAATTCCTCCACTTCTCCCTTCACTGTTAACAGCAAGACAATCATAATATCCCATAGAGAATTTTATTTTCCAACATTAGGAACTTCTCTTCGTATTATATCATGAAGAACATGAACTCTACGTGGGTTCCTAAGCCCATGAGAGTTCTAGCTATGGATTTTCATGGTGATCAGAGGGGCTGAAAATCAGCCTCCGTCGATACCACTTGGACTTCCACCAGACCCTCCTTATCCATGGACAAAATCCTCTTAGAATCAACCAGATCTGGAACAACAATTGAAACTCTAGCTTCATTTATACATTTTGAAGGAAGCATAGAGGGTTACTTACTTGTTTGCCTCTGAGCAATAGGATTAGCTTTCTGACACCACTTACCCCCCACCGAGACTCTTGAAACTTACTTGGATGGATTATCACTTGTGTTCTGTAAATTCGACAGAGATTTTGTGGAGATCAATTCGACAATTGAGCAGAATGGAAAAAAATTGCTGCTATCAACATTAACCGTGCCTTTACTTGAAGCCCGTTTCATAGTTGAAGCTAGCCCACTTGTCAAAAATAAATCCATTTGAGGCCCAAGTCTAGCCCAATCCATACTCTCCCTTTCCTTCGTAGTTAGTTGCCTAGAAATACTAGAATCCTTCAAATCTGACAAAGGAGTAGAATTACTCGCCATAACTGTCTGTAGTTGTTGCTCTAGTTTGCACCACCACATCAAAATTGGTTGAAAGACCACCAATGGCCACCATCAAAACTATCAATGAATGAAAATGACTTCCCCTGTGAATCGAAGGACCTTTAAGATTAGAAGAAGAACAAGGCTTTACCTCATCATGAGGGGGAATTTGAACCCTGTTTCTGAATAACCCCTCATCCACTCGTAACCAGGGACCATACAGGAATCCCTCTGCCTCAAACTTTGTCTGGTGAGTCAACCAAATGTCACAATCACAATCGAAATGCCCTAAATGCCACAACACTAACAAAAGCTAGGCAATTGCTCAGATTTCAAACAAATCCACACCGAACCAGAGTTGCTTATGGATAGACATTTGAACTGTGGCAGAGAATGACAAATATCCAATTTTACACGAACCCTGGAAAATTCTCTCCAAATGAACAAATTTTTTGGCAAGTCAATGTCTTCCACCTCTCCAAGGGAACTCCCAAGCATACGTACAACCATAGCATTCATACAATTCAAAGGTATGTAGTAAATTCTAATCTAGAAAGATGCAAAATGCATACAAATTTTTTAAAATTTGATAGTCACCATCATAGTCTTGCATTAGTACAAGACACTTGTTAAAAAACCAGGGGCCATTTCTAAATACACGAGATTTATCCCAATATTCAGCAAACTGTGCTATGAGAAGTCCCTCACTCAGATCGAAGAGCATCTGGATTCCACACTGATCTCATCATAACCTTAAAGGCTTCTTTGTTAACAAACTTTGTAGACAGGTATGAAGTGAACCTTCCAAGCTCCACAAACTTAGCAGCATATTTCTCAACCGTGAGGCTTCCTTGCACCAAGGTTGCAAACTCTTGTGCTTTCTGCTGCTTAACTGATTCTGGAAAGAATCGATTGTCAAACTCATCCTACGGGCACTAGAGCCTTCAACATTCCTTTCTCACCTTTCACGTGCCATCTATCTTTAATCTTCCAACTCTTGAGACATATGCGTGTTAGACCAAGCTCCAATCTTCAAGATTCAAGCCTATTCAAACTAAAGATTCCAACCTACAATCTGGCAAAACATTCCTCAGGGCATGTGGTTTTACCAAGAGACGTAATTGCTTTGATGCCACCATGTGATGCCCTCAACCTTTGATTGGGATGGAATAGAGACTTGGGATGTCGGGATATATAATACAAGATTATATACCCCGGTTCATGACAGTTAATATGCAATGCATTCTAGTATGCAACTAGTAATATGCAATAATCGCAACAGAAATAAGGGTGATAAAAATAATTGATGCCAGAATGAACTAAACATCCCAATGATTTATAAACCATAAATAGGTACTTCCTCGCATCTGCTCTAGATTAGCTCCTCTCCAGATCTGCTCCTCCTCAACCATCTGAAACCTATGGTTCATCCTATTTGTCGAATGCTGGCCCTAATACAATTTCTACCATTCCGGGGGGAATGGTAGTGGGTCTACAAGGGGAAATCTTAGTATGTATACAACTAACTTGTACATAGATAAGATTTGCATAATTAATGATAAACATAAGATGCATGCTATGCAGAAAAATACGTATTTGCCTTTCATCCAGATTCCTCAACATTTCCCAGAAAAAATCTAATGCACATTTTCTTTCAGAGAACATTTTTTATTTTCTTATTTAAAAAACATGACATTTTGAATGAGAACAATTCATACCTCATTGCTTTCAAAAACATAACATTTCATCGTTATTAATGCTATCATTAACATAACATAACGAATTGTATCATCATAGCTCCCCATTATGCACTGTGAGTACCTACCAGTGACCGTAGTACAACTCATGTTGACCTACGTCTTTATCTGTAGACATCGTAACCTAATGCATTGGTTATAACATTTTATCATAAAATAACATCATAACGTATGCACCCACCAGCATTAGGTGCCATAAATGACTTCGGTCTAGCATTCTTAAAAAAAAATCTATTTGAAACCTGTTGATGGCTTCGTCAATCCAAGGGTTACCGCTCCATTTTTACTCACTCTAGAGTAGACAGAGGAGTTCCAGTAGGATAATTGACCATCCTAGCTTTTGGGATCGTAAAAAAATTTATTTTATGCTACGCTTGAAAAATGTATTTCATGACATGTGCATAAGTAGTAAACTTTATGAAAAATGACATTTATATGCAATATGCTAAAATGGTGAGAATTTCTCAACTCATGTAGCAAGTAATCAAATACTCAACGATATATCATATGATGTTTCAAGCTCAAAATGACATTTATAATATGAATGTTGCGCTTATACAAGAATCATAAATAAATTATCTAAGAGTAAGTTAGAAGCTAACTTACAAAATTTTCGAAGGTTTTGAGAATTGGTACGGTTGTAATCGAAGTTATTCTAAGTTAGGAATTGCACAATAAGAAAGGTGTTCATAATCAAAAGGGTTCACCAATCAATATTTACAAAACTTCCCCTATACTTTGCAAAATTACCACTAAGGCCCTAAATTTTTACTATTTGTATTTTGACCCCAGAATTCACCAAACGTCACAAACCTCAAATTTTATTTGTTCTAAATCCATGTATGACTTTAGAATTTTAAAAATAAACCAACTACCATGTCAAAATCATCCAACCCATGGCATGCAATTTGGTGACAATTTTGTGATTTCAAACCTGTAGCTTCTTTGCATGCATGTGCGATCCAATTCTAATAAACATAAATCCATAAAATTGACCTTGGAACATATTTATAACTTATAATGATACCACCCGAGTTCATCCTAGCACTTAGGCATTGAATAACACCAAATCAATCAAAAACCTTCAAACTGTGTGTATGCATGATGTTTCTAGCTTCTCATTGTCAATGCAATATATGGAATTATAAACCTATAATGACATGTTATTTTCCTCAAATTTAAACCTTCAATAAATGTAACGCCCCGTTCCCGGAAGTCCGGAGAGTTAACTCTTAATGCCTAAAATCAACTTAAATAACACAATTATAAAATCCAGAAAATCCCATAAAATGTTAATCCATTTAATCAATCCAAATATCTAAGTTCCTCCATGGGGACAATAAAGAAAATCTCAACAACATAAATTAAAAACTCTCCAAAACTCAAAATTATCCTTAACTCATCAAATCAAAATACCCAAAAAATAAAATCAGTTTACTAACTACGACTTTCAAGTAAGCACTTGTACCCTCAGGCACTTATTCCACTTCAATCATCACACATTGCTAAAACTTCCTACTCTTGTTCTCCAGCTGAACCATCAAAATTATCTGAAAAATATATGGAGATAAATGGTGAGTTATCAACAACTCAGTAAGCAGAGGACATATACTAGTGTGTAAACATGAGCATTTATAGAAATCAGAATGCAGAACAAAACATTTTCATTTTCAGAGTGCGGAAGCAAAACATGTTATCAAAATATCAGAGCGAATATTTAGAAATAATTTCATTCAAAAATATCCTTTTTGGCATAGCATAAATGATCATCATCATCATCAGAACATCATATCAAAACAGAAGCCGTGTATAACCCCCGTGGTAGGGTCGTGCAATATGCGGATAACCAAGCAGAACATAAATCACTTTGTCACCAAGGTGTGCACTCAAAACAGAGACCACTACTATAACCCGTGGCAGGGCCGTATCCACTATTATAACCTGTGGTTAGGCCGTATCCACTATTATTACTCGTGGTTGGGCCGTATCCACTATTATAACCTGTGGTTGGGCCGTATCTACTATTATAACCTGTGACAGGGCCGTAACTGAACAGAACGGAAACAAAATCAAATTCAGAATCAAAGAGTCATGCCAAAGGTTTTCAGAAATCACATCTTATCCAATAGAGTACTGAACAAATTCATATCATCTTCGCAATCAAAGTAGATCCAAAGCATATTTACATAATTATGCACAAATTTTCATATTCACTCTCTTTTCAAAATTCAGAAACAGAATGTCAAAAATAAGCTCATGTTTACACCAGTCATGATGGAAAATACTTTCTTCTTAAACGAAATCTCATGAATAATGCAGAACAAATAACTGAGATAGTTCAAATTTCTTTTCATAACCAAATATGTATATTTTTCAAAAAGTCAACCTCAACTCATTTTATTTTAATGCAAAGTCTAGCATAGGAACCTCACTTACCTGGACTTCTTAGCTTTTTCAGAATTTTTCTGAAAAATGTCGAACAATAATTAATCGTCACCTATAAAATAATCACATAATTCTCGTAAATTTCCAATTAATCTCATATTTCGATATTCAATCCTACGCTGCTAAAATAGCCTATTAAATTCCTCAAAACCTAAAATTCAACTAATCACTTTCTAAAATCATCACTATTCATTTAATAACTATGACTAAAACATTTCAAAGTTTGATCTATTTATTATTGAAAGCAATTTATAAAGTTTAATACTAGATAATATTATTATCTCAAACTATTTTAAAATAAACCATAACTATATTTAAATAGACTAAATCATATCTAAAGTGTAAAAACAACATTACACCAATATTATTTACTCCTAAAATAAATCTTTACTTAATAACATGTTAAAAAATACTTAAGTGATTTTCAGTAATCCTAAATATATAAGAGTATACTATTACATAATATAAATTAAAAGCCCATTAATATATCATGTATTAGAGGATATTGTGGTAATTTCAATTAATTCTTTGAAAACTAAACAAAACCAACCTAAATCAACAGAACATGCACGGCAGGGCTTACTCACGGAGGAAATCACGCGGCAGTGTGCGACGTAGCCAGGGGCCAGGCAGACGGCGGTGATCTCGGCGGAGCCCTAGACGAGAGAGAGAGAGAGAGAGAGAGACCAACGAATGAGGAAAAACAATGAACGACATAGAGTAAGTCGAGAGAATGCCACGGAGGTACTGTCGGTGGCTTACCGAAAGGGACGCGGAGGAAAAGGAGTGGCGTGGAGTGACCGTCGGAGTTCTCTGTGCTGGTGGTAACGACTTGGAGGCGTTGCCACTGTGTGTGGTGGCGTTGAACGACAAGGGCACTGGATTGTGTTGCTCTGTTTTCGGTGGCTAAAATAGGGGAGTTTCGGATCACTCCGCAGATGGTTGTTCTCAATACTCTGGTGGTGGTGCAGCGGTGTACGGCGGAGGAGCTGGACTTCCAGTGATGGTCAAGTGGAGGTGATGCACGGCGAGGTGGAGTTGCGATCCGTGGAGACGCAGTGTGCACGGGTTGCTTCGATTTTACGTGGAGATGGAGGTGGCGGTGCGGAGGAGTTTGCTGAAAACGTACAAGGACGCAGGCTACGACAGTGCAATGGTTGAGGCTTACGTTCGTGTGGTCTTGTCAGTGGGCACAGTGGTGAGGTCTAGGCTAATCTTCACAGTGGAGAGTGGATGAATTGTGCAGCAGCAATGAGTGGGTACAGTGGTTGGTTGAGGCTAAGGCGTGAAAAAGGAGAGGCGACAACTCTAAGTTTTCGTTGAGGATGATGAACGTGCAAATATATAGATGAAAGGATGACCAAAAATAAAACCCTAGAGAGACGAGAGAGACGTGTGTGTGCATGGAGCTTCTATGCGTGGGGAAACTAAGTCGTGCTTGTGTATGCATGCCATGAACGAAACGAATACTTACGGGTGAAAAAGAAACATAGACGGAAAGAAAGAAAAAATAAATAAAACATGCGTAAAAATATTTTACGTGTGAAGAAAATAAAACAAAATAAAATGAACAAAATAAATAAATAACAAAATCAATAAAAAAAAATGAGTTTGATTGGATCCAGGTGTTACATTAAATCTCCCAAGATATTATTAAAACATATAAAATCATATCAAGACTTGTCAAGGCTAAAATTTTATCCCAAAACAATTTATTCAATCAAAGCTCTAAATCTGAACCGAAATGCAACACCTTGAATAAAATCTCAGGTAACTCAATCCAAATTTCATTCTCATGCCATGATTCAAAACCTATCATGTTAATCTAACACCCAAAAAGAGATAAGGTAAGAATACTTACAAAATTCGTGGCCTTTGAGCTCTCAAAACTCAACTCACTCCAAGACCTCACTCAAGCTACTCTCAGTTTCAACCCTTTCTCACACTATGAATGCTTTGCTCTCAAGAACACCAAAGAAAAGTTAGAGAGAGCTGTGTGAAGAAGTAAGAGATGATGGGAGGTATCTATAGGACTCAATGGAGGGTCAAAGGCAAGAGGGCATTGGTTTTGGCTCCAAGGAAGTGAATGTGATTGGTGTGTGTGGGAGGTGGTGTATTGATTGCATTTTCAGCTTTGTGTCATGCTTTGTCAGTTGAATAATGACTTGAATCTTCATGATATAACTTTGGAAAGGAGGTAGAAGAAGCCTCTAGGTTCAGTGGGCTGCATTGGTGCAGAAAAATAAAACAAAAAATCATAAAGAAATCAAACCATGGCCAACGGTTTTGGGTTCCTTCAAAGCTGTCCAAATTTTTTATCCTCTTTTGTCCCGACCTCTTGGTCTGATTTGGGGCATTATGACTATCATTTGAAGGATTTTTTAGGTGAGGAATAGAGGCATGAAGGACTAACAAGTGATCGTGCCCGAGCTGAAAATAAAAGCGGTGAAAAGAGGGGTGGTTCAACCAAGTAGTTCATGTGAGTGCCTCTCTTTGAGCCAATCGGTTGGGCTGCTTTGGGGAGATAATTGGGTAAGCTTTCACTTGAGTTCTTTGAAGAACTTCCAAGGCAAAAAATGAAAAGGGATGTGGCCTGGGGAAGTGAGGCAAAAAGGTCTATAAAATTCATGAAAGATGAAGGGGCAGCCAATTTGAATTAAACTTGCTTCCTAGGTGAATGTGTAGAAAACCCTTTGAAAAATTATGGAAGAGGCAGGGGTTTGGGCCTGGTTTGTTGAAGGGCCACTTGGTTTGCTTCAAAGGACTCAAGTGACATGGGTCGGATTAATTTTAACCTTCAAGGTTTGTCTAAGAGTGATTCAAAATAATTATAAAATCCAAGAATTACAGATCATAAATGTGAAAAAAAATAATTTAAAGAAAACTATGCAAAAATATGGTGTGGGTTACTATTCATGTGTGATATGAATAGTTCTTCTTAACTCAAGTTAGAAGCTTAACCATGGTTGGGAGGGAACCCTAGGGGAGTGTGGTTCATCTTGGGTTTAAGGGAAACCCATGGTATGTGATATGAACCCGTAGGAATGGAATCCCTTGAACCCATAATCAATTTGAAAACTCACCCAAGAAAGCCAAAATCAAGTCAATGGATGGAGAATCTAGACCTGATGAGAACTCGTTTCAAGAACCTAGATTATATGAAAATCTAGACTCATTGAAGAACCCGTCTCAAGAACCCAGATTACAATGAGGAACACCACAAAGGTTGTGATTTACCTTTGATAAGTTTAAAAGTTCAATAAAAATAAGAGGAGTAAACTCAACTCACAAATAAATTTCAATATTGTATCAAAGTTAAAATGAGGCTATAAAGAGTATTTAAACCAAAATCTAATTAAAACCCTAGGCCAAAACAAGGCCCCTTTTACCCAAAATGTCTCTGGATGAATAGTATCTCGGCTACAGTAACGCTACAGTAACTTCTTGAAATCCTAGTTCTTACAAAAGTAACTTTTCAAATAAGTCATTGGCCAAAATACAAGATCTTCCCAAAAACCCTAGTTCACAAGAAATAAGACATATGTGGGCCAAACATTCTCAAGCCCACTTATTCTAAACTAATAAAATAAATCCTTTAACAATTTGAAAACCTTCAATAACAATAGGCCCAATCAATAACTTTAAGTCATGTCTTCCACAGCCTGTATCAAGTGGATCAAAACTGGTTCTCCTTCTTTCAAGCCCATCTTAAGTGTTGGGCTCTTGTTAGCTTCATCTCAAGTAGGTTGCACCAAGCCTTACATTGCTTCCTTAATTTTCTTGGCTCTTGATCTTGTGATTGACCCATCTAGAACTTGCAAAGGATCTTTAAGACTAGACTCACTTTGGTTCCCATCAGTATAGTGTATGTGGGCTCCACTTGGAAGAATGAAATAAAAGACAAGGTTTTGGGCTTCAAGGGTTGGGGTTTTGTTGGGCCAAATGTACAAACCTTGGTTGTGGGCTTTGGAGTGGGTTATTATATGGACCTTATGTCCAAATTTGTGGGGCCTATCCATGGACTCAAAGGCCTACTAGGTTGGGTCCTAATTTTAGGTCTTTCTTAGGTTGGGCCAAAAGCCTTCACTCTTACTAAGTTAGTCCCAATGACTTATGTCATTTATATTAGATCTATTTTCTAGTGTCCTCCAAGAAAGGCTTAAAATTTTATATCTCCCAAGTTGGGCCAAAGGCTTTTAACACTTTTCCTTAGCCCATCACATCTTTAGTGAATTAGGGCCCTAAAGTCTTATGTCCATCAAGTAGGGCCTAAAGTCTTATGTCTATCAAGTAGGACCTAAAATCTTATTTCTCCCAAGTTAGGCTTAATGTCTTTATGTCTATCATAAGCCTTTATACCCAAAAAGTTTGGGTCCTTAGTAAACCACTATTTGGGCCTTCTCCAATTCCATCAAATATTTAACCCAAATTACTTAACCCATTGATGTGGCAGCCCTCCAATATACCATGTGTCATTCCCTTATGGGCCTTTTGGCTTCTTATCCTCAAATAGTAAAGCACTAAAAATTCTCCAAAATAATATTATTAAATCAATCAAGCTCCAAAAATTTCCTTTCTTAACATGAATATTGCACTAGATTCTTCTAATAATTCTACTAAACCTAAAGTATACGGCCGTTTTGCCAACTCAAGTATCCAAAATTGTTCTTATTCTCAAATAGCCCAACTCCTAATTAACTAGGATTAAGGCTACTAAGGTTAATGCCTAAGGAGCTTTTTAGGTGGGTCATTACAAAACTACAACATTTTGATTACTCCACAGTGATCATTGAAATAGGGTCTTTAACCACAACTTTTGAATTTTCCAAATTTGATAAATGGAATTTTTCCACGGATTGGGACAGATAATTTGCCATAGTAAAAGACTTTTAGCAATTCTCACAAAAGTAAT
Source organism: Juglans microcarpa x Juglans regia (assembly GCF_004785595.1). Lineage (NCBI taxonomy): Eukaryota > Viridiplantae > Streptophyta > Magnoliopsida > Fagales > Juglandaceae > Juglans > Juglans microcarpa x Juglans regia. The sequence goes on from NW_024475745.1 coordinate 339,697, forward strand.
AGAATGATAATCCCTATGGAAGGAGACAAGAGATGGTAATGGTAATCTATCAATAAACCACAAAGAAAAAAAAATATCAAGCACTCCCAAGTAACAACGAAAGAAAACAACAATCAACTACTTGGAGAAGACAGAAACCAATAAAACGGTTATCATAAACCAACTAGTGTGACTGGAATGATAAAATCCATGATGAAGAGAAACATTGCTCATTATAACATACTAATAATGATTCTAGTATTTTTCTAATTTTTACAATACTTCATTCTCATTATATCTTCATCTCAATGTTGGTGTGATTCAGCTTTTGAAAAAATTTTGAACTACTTGTACCACCTCTGTTTTTATGATCACCCAATAATTCTTGTAGAAAAGAGCCAACATGCCATCTGGGTTTGGTGCTTTGTGGCTTGGGATTTGTCTTGGAGCACTTAAAATTTCTTCTTCGGTTGGTATCAGATTGAGCCATTCATTGTCATGATCCAAAATTTTCTTATCAAAAATATTTTCAAGTTGCTCCAGGATTTACGGGTTTGAAGAGGTATATATTGATCTGAAATGATTTATAAATGAAGATTGAATAATAAGAGGGTCCATTGTCCAGTTACCTGGTCCAAATTCAGTGAAGTAGATGGCATTTCTTCTCCTTCGAATTGTTGTTGTGAGATGGTAGAATTTTGTGTTGAGATCCGTAGAGTTGAGCCAGGTGATCCTTGATTTTTTATGCCACAATGTTTCTTCATTTTCTCTTTGTTTGTTCAGTCTACGCTACAAGGCTCTTTCCTTTTCCTGATTGTAAGGTGTCATTTGGCAGCTTTGAGTTTCTAGCAACTCTCTTTCTAGATCTTGTATATTCTTTTGGATATGCCCAAAGTGTGTTTTATTCCATTGTTTGAGTGCTTCATTGGTTGCTTTGATTTTCTTGCAGAGAATATAGGTCGGATTGCATTGATAGCTTGTGTCCCATGCTTCTTTTATTATTTGATGGCTAAGCGGTTCTCTAATCCAGAATTCTTCAAATTTGAAAGATGAGGCTTGACAATGGTTTGTCATGGTGTGCATCAATAGTGGATGATGATTTGATGCTGATGATGCTAAGTGTTGCAGCTTTGCATCCGAGAATAACAATCTCCATTCTTAATTAGCTATTACTTGGTCTAGTCATTCTCTTATAAGGGCTTTCCCATATCTGTTATTTGACCATGTAAATTTTGGAATCGTGAAGCGAATGTCAATAAGGCCATTTCTATTTATCAAAGCTTTAAGACCTTTGCTTTGGTTGATGTTAGTTAGGCACCCACCTTGCTTCTCAGATTGATCAATAAGATCATTAAAATCACCTATACAAATCCAAGGGCCCAGAAATGCTTAGTATATTGAGTCCAGATGTTTCCAAAAATTCTATTTGTAGTTCCATTGGGCTGGTGCATACACATAAGTAATTAACCATGTTTGATGAGGAGGATCCGAGTAGACTAAAACTGAAATTGCATTCATATTAGTTTGTACAGGTTTCAATTCTACACCCAGACACCACAAAAGTAAGAGACCCATTTTTTACAAGCTGCTGGAAAATGAACAAAATGGTGGAAATCTAAACTATTTACAATAGATATGATGCATTCATCTGTCACCAAGATTTCCGAGAAAAGGATTACGTTCGGATTATAGGTCCTAATATTAGCCCTTAAATTTCTGATTGCCTTGGGGTGTAACTAGTGCAATATCAATAAAACCGGAAGTACCGATCTAGGGGTGTAACCGGTGCAATATCGGTTCTTCAAGTTTTAAAACTGGTATATACCGCTTCGGTTCTAAAATATGTCCAAAATCAGACCAAACCGGATCGGTTACACCCTGGAGTTGACAATAGGTTTTTCTATCATAATACTACGATACAGCATTGAATGAATTCACTAAACTTAGTTGTAGGTAGGGGTGTAAAAAAACTAGAAAATTGGTTGAATTGACCGAACCAGTGTGCATAACCAGTCCGATCCGGTACCCATTTTCATATTTTGAAAACGGGTTTGAATCGAACCGGACCCGTATATATATAATAATTTTTTATATTATATTATATATTATATGCTAAATTGCTAATTAATATATCATGAGATTTTAATCTTATTATTCATGTCTATTAATCTCATAATATAAATTTAATATAACATTTGATATAACATACAAATTTTGATCTTATAACATAAAATTAATATAACATGAAATTTAATCTTAAACGTGAATATTAATATTAAGTTATTAATATAAACTTACTTTTGATATATATATATATATATCAAGGATAAATACATGAATGTTTCTTGGGAAAGAGAAGTTCCTTTGAGAAGAGCAAGTGTGGCTCCCCCGTTCCTCATGAAGGTCTAGGCGAGGATATGTGGTGCCAACGATGCTAGCTAATGGTCAACACCCAAGAGGGAATTGAACTTGGCATATAATTTTTCAGAGGAAATTACACGTGTAAGATGTTTACTAATGTAATCGCAGCAAAACTTTTAAGCAGAATACATTGTGGTAACAACACTAACTGTCAAGTACCAGAATATCAATTTCACAACAAAAGGGGCTTCTCACCTTTCATTAAATCCCGAGATATTACATCATCCAAATATACATGAAGCCTGTCACCTTATGGCAGCATACCAAATACAAGTAGTCACCATACCTAATATTGTACATTCTAATGGAAGGTATTAGGTAACTATGACAGGTACTAGCCTTCGAACACAAGACTTGTGCGGGTGTGACTCCTTTTCCTTGAGTGTCACGTTGGGCTCTAGACCTGCATCAAAATCTATGGTCCTAGGAATGAAACCATATGCAGGTTAGGCAACTATGATATGACTGCTAATAAGAGATAATACTACCCAAGATGCAATGAACACTTTCATGAAAACTAGATGGACACGTATATGCATGGAGAGGAGTCACCCTCACTCTTAACGCTACGCACATCCTCAAACGTAGCGAAGAATCACCCTCTCAAATAACACATGTACACACATAGCCATGGCAAGGAATCATCCTCAAGGGACGTTGCCCTTTCCTCTTATGCAAAATATAGAAAACACATTAGTATTAATATGGCGAGGAATACATTCTTCCACCGCACAGGTCCTCATCACATAAATATTCGTCACACAGACTTGTTCCACACGGGTGCTCATCACATAGAGATTCGTCACACAGACTTCTCACACAAAAAGGCTTGTTACACTAGGGATGCTTCTATCCAACCAACCAACTCGAAGACACCATCACGTGATATGCTGGGGATCCTACATCCCAACTATCAGGTGAGGCAAAAAATGACACCATTCTACCCTAATCCCCACGAGGCATTCTCCTTCTCATAAGAATCATGTGAAAACATTTCACAAAATGGTTCAGGGAATTCTCTGTCCCATCCCATGATTATAGATTCAGGCTACCGACTTCTCACACAGAGATATTGAGTTCCCACACAAGGATTCATGATCATGCATCGAAAACAATTAACACATTCAAATATTCAAAATATTGGAAATCAGTGTGTAAATATAAGCATAAACATAATGATTGAAATATTTATTCATAATTGTTGAATGGGGGAGAGAAGTTATGGAGATAATACAATACCTCTTACTCACAACATTCACCTCACATTTCCCAACACTGTCTTAGAAACTAACCTTCCTTTCTACGTCAAAAATCCTCTTGTCGCCGCTCTGCTCCTTGTTCTGTATGGCAATTGATTTCACGATATTTTTGGTGAATAAAGTTCCAAACGTGAGATCTTGTCTCATGTCCAGGTGCTTTAAATAGGGTGGAATTGTCATATGTCATTTCCGACTCTGGAGCTGTGGTAAGGATTTTTTTTTAATCCTTCTCTCTCATGTCTATCATGTTGCAGGATGACAAAGACAGATTGTCAAATGTGGGTCTCAAATGTGGTTGAGTCGTACTATTGTATTGAGTCGACTTGACCCATCAACTCTTCACCTTTCATTGTAAAACCACATCAGATGTGACCCTTCATATGTAGTGTGGATTTTTACGTGTAGTGCTACCACTTTTCTGAGCATTTACATGTAAATTCTGGAAAGCTCCCTCACTTACCCAGTGTAATAGCTCACCAAAAATTCAATAGATGAATTTCTTTATGCTTTAGGAATATCGTGAAAAACCCAAAAAAGTCTCACAAATTGAGGAATCGCGTAAGTTTTAGTCTGTTAGCTTGGTCAGTTTCTTTCCCATTTCAATGACATAAATGCATTTTTATTTATTTGAGATACTTAGAAGTAGGAGATTGAGAAACAATTTGCGCCATTAGTCTTAAATGAATATTTAGGATTTTTTGGTGCAATAATACATTTTTTATTTTTTAGAGCAGTTGTTCGAAAATGCCTTGTAATTTAAACGAGGTACTTAGGAGTCAAAATTTGCAAAACAAATTACACTAGTAGGTTCATAGGATTATTTAGGATTTTATTATGCAAAGTTTAGTTTTAGTTTTTTTGCAGTGAATAGTAACATCTATGATTGAGCCATGTGGCACTCAGTTTAACCTATTTTCAAATCACTGTGTGGATTGTCCAAATGAATCTAGAGAAGTTTTATTTAGAGACATGGCAAGATCTTAACCAAACTTGGTGAATATTATAGAACACTTGGTGCCAAGAGAAACCATGAGATGGAAATGTGAAGAAAAGAAAGGAAAGTCAAGCATTGCGATCACTGATCATGCCACCTAAGCCAAACACTATTCTATTCAACCGTTCATTTTTGTGCCAAACCAAAGAGGGTTTCAACCCTAGTGAAACCCCAAACCATCAAGGTCCAATTGAAACCTCAAAACCTTGATGAAAGCCAAGACCCTATAAGGTCTCCTCAAACCCCAAATGGTTACCTCAAACCCTAAATGGTTACCCCAAACCCTAAATGTTGATCGGTTTTAGTTTAGTGTTTAACCACTTAAGTGCAAGGGCAAAGTGGGTGATCGATTTTGTTTGGCCCAGGGACCGGGCATAAATAAGGAAATCACTTACACATGCTATTAACCACTACAATTCATGTCATTGCACCTTTATTTATTCTTTTATGCATTGGTAATTTCATTGGGCCCCACTCCAATTGGATTTGGACTTGTTGGAAATCGAAACCCCAAACATAACCCTCTTGAAATCCTAAATTAGGCCTAATTGGTTTAAGTTCACCGAAAAGCTTCACCCAAGCAAGGCTTCTTGAGGAAGACTCCCCCATTGCCCTTGGTGTACTTTCACTACCCTTGTCAGCCCAAATAGTAGCTGATGAAAGGTCAATCAACCACCTCAACAGCACCCATCACACGGCAGCTTCCATGGCTGAAAACCATGTGTTGTTGCCCACGGTTTTGCCCATATTTTTGGTTGACAAAACCACCATCAAATGGTCATCCTCAAATCCTCTCTCACCCTCTATTCCTATATAAGTCATCCATGCCAACATGTGTTACTTGGTTGTGAAGTTAGTCGATTGTCTTGGGTGATGTTTTGTGGTTTTTTGTTTGTTTGTTCAAGCATGCTATTTCTTAGGATTGACTTATAAACATGTTAAAAGTATATTTATGGATTTTTGGAGTTCTTGGACTTGATTTGAAAAGTGTGAGTATATTTATGGACTTTAAGAGTTCTTGGAGTTCATTTAAAAGTGTGAACATTTAAATGAACTCCAAGGATTGTTCTATTGCTTCAATGTCGATGTCATGTTTTGCAGCCTGAGAAGTGTCACGGCAGCCAAAATCACACCACCTGCAACTAAGAGGCAGAAGGGGCTCCGGTAACTTCCGGGGTCACTCAATGCCAAAGTCATTGAAGAATCCTCGTTGGATGGGAAAACCTTAAAGAACGAGAGAAAATGGTAAAAGGGTTTAGAGTGCCTTCCCATGAGAGGAATGGCTGTTATTTATACCTGGTTTGGGGACCCGACTTCTAAGGGAGATCGTGGTGTATAAGGTTGTACCTGAGTCAGGTCCGCTACCACTCCCTGTCGTGTTGTCATATCAGGTCACAACTCAGACTGCCGAGGGAGATCGTGGCATGTCAGGTTGTGCTTGAATTACACCTGCTGCCACCATCCTACTGTGGCAGGGTGTCAAGTCGTGGTCATGTCGTCCTATGGCACCTCCAGTAGCAAGTCATTGCATGCTGGGTTCCCTGACACGCATTGAATGCGACATGTCTCAGGCTGGTGTGCCCACGATTGTACATGCCCAGCCACTTGCTTCCATCAGCGGTAGGTCCATACTGTACCTTATTGTAGGGCTCGGTAGGGTATCGAGTCCCGAGGTGATCACTACCCTGTGGTGGGAACGCGATTTTCGAAACCTTTCTAGATGGGTCTACAATCAGGGGCTTGATACGCAATTTCCCAGTCTGGGGTACTGGCTTGCTCTGCATTTTCGCCTGAGGACCTAGGGTCTCCACAGCTTGACGTCTTTGGGCCTAAGCCCCCTCACAGTATCCCGTGAATTCCTATCACAAAAATGTGGTAGGAATTCAAAATAGCACCCAGTAATGGTGCTGCCCGTCATTCCCTCGATGTCACTCGTTCAGCTCATGTCAATTCGAGTTCCTGAGGTGACTTGTCTCAGTTACCCTTCCATCTTCCGTTATTAATGAGCCGTCTATCATTTGAGTTTCTGAGGCCATCCATTCGACTCCCACCGATTTGGATTCCCTTGGCCATTAATGAGCCATCCGTTCCGTCTCCCAACAATTTATTGGATATGCCGACTGTGCTTCTCTCCATGTTCTGGTGCCTCATTGGTCCGTGCCCCCCACAGGCCTGACACACGACTGCGATTCGAGGCTTCACCTCGGCTGTTGGGATCCGCGTGGCTTTCGCTGGCATCATCACTGTCTGAGTCACTTCGTTTCTCGCGCTCCCTCCAACCTTCCTCTGCTATATAAAGCCCACTTCTCCTTCTTCTTCCTCCATTTCCTCCCTCCATCTCTCCCAACTTTCCTTCCTTCCGTTTCTTCGAGCTCCTACCATTTCTCCCCACTTCTACTCTTGTCGTCGTGCCTTACTCTCCCTCCTAGGCCTTTTGTTCTTGCTCTATTGTTGTCTTCCTCTCCTTTTCGTGTACTACATCCGTAGTTTTTCTTCCCCTTACTTCTCACTACCACTATGGCACCTAAGGCTGACTGTGTCGCTCCATACTTTGTGGGGAAACGCTGGATTTCATCGGTCTATGGAGCAGACCTCAGGGTGTTTCGTGCCAAATACAACATTCCCCCCCTCTATCGTCTTAGAGATACCCTGGGGGTGAGCACACGGTGAATCCCAACGGTATGGCATCGTGGGTGGCCCTTTTCCCATTGATGTTTGCCAACGGTCTTCACCTCCCGTTCTGTTGTCCCTTTCGCGAGGTTCTCAATTACCTCAGGCTAGCCCCAGCACAACTCCATCCCAACGCATGGCGACTCCTAGTGTCCAGCTGCATCATCTTCCGAATGGCCCTTAGTGCGACTGCTAAGGAGTATCCCGACTTGACGGCTCGAGAGCTCTTTTCAATGTACCACATTAATCACCAGCCGGGGAGTCGCAGATCATCAAGCCCTCTTTGATGAGAACATCTGGGACTTCTTGTCCGTGCCCGATTGCTCATGCGCGATCGATAGGAACTTTCTTCGGCGAGGTTCCCTCCCCCCGGGGGTGGAAGCGCGCCTCAAGCTCTTCTAGCGGCAAGGCAAAACTACCAAAGGCATGTCACGATCCGCCTGGGGAGAGACCAAGTGGTAAGGCCAGGGGTTCCTCTTCTTCTCGTGGCCATGCCGGGGAGCCGTGCTAAGGCGCCGCAAGGCCAGAACAAATGTGGACAGGGGCAGTAGCAATCCGTGCTCCCAGAGATTTCGGTCCCATCAACATGGGGGAGCACGACGTTCCTGAGTGGTTCACGCTCCATCGCAGGGCCCTCTTCTTTGTTGACGGGCCCTAGGCCTACCTCTGCTAGGTCTTTTCTTGACCCGCTGTTCCCTTCCGAGGAAGAGCTGGACGAGTGCGACCTCCAGACGCCTTTCTTCAGTTCCTTCACTTGCACACCCCTTCACGAGCCTTGCACTTTCGAGCCGTTCACATCTTTTGAAGACACTCTAGGGGAGGAGGCAGCCCGAGAGGTTCCCCAGATGACCCCGGAGGCGGGGCGCTGGGAAGGAAAGCAGAGTCCCTACGAGCGCCTGGAAGAATAGTAGAGTCCCTCCAGAGCCAAAGGAGAAAAAGGAGGAGAGGAAGAAGAAGGGAATCGCAACTTCTACTTCCAAGCTGATTTCGAAGAAGAAGAAGAAGAGGAAGGAGAAGGGGAAAGGGACTCAGTGAGAAAAAGGGGAGAAGGGGAAAAGGCCTTCCCTACTACCGCGTTCGGGAACCTCGAGATGGCCACCGGGTCTGCCTCTCCCTACCCCAGGGTCGTTCCCCCCCCCCCCCACCTTATTCGTTGAGACGAGCGAGTCTAACCATGAGGGAGGTTCCCCGAATCCCCCCTTCGTCATGGAGTTAAGCGATGACGACGACTCTGAGGCCCTTTGCTCAGATGCAACTGGACCATCCAAGCGAGAGTTAGAAGTCGCTTCCAAACTTTTCCTTACAGCTAGCACTCACCGGCTCCTCCTCTTCCACTGGGCTCAAAGGGAGCAAGGCCTCGAACTTGGATAAAGCCTGGACTGCAACCACCAAGCGGGTGCCCAAATGTTGCATCCCTTCTTCGCCTAGGTAGGCATTTTCTTCCCTCTTGTTTACTTCGTTAAACTTTTTTGGCCTAGTACTTTGACATTTCTAATTGTTCCTTTCATTACAGGTCGTGGATCAGTTGGCCGTGATGATCAGGGAGGAGCTCGGGGAGTTGAAGGAGGCCAACTGAGAGCTCGGGACGTTGGGCCGCTTCGGGTACTTCAAGATGAAGCAGGCGACCCAGAAAATCAAGGACCTTAAGACCAAGCCAAAGAGCTGATCAATGAGGTGGTGTACATGAGGGACCAGAACCAACTCTTAGAGACAGTTGCTGCAAGGTGTAAGCAGAAGAAGAAGGTTTTGAAGGGCTTGTTGCGCAATGTTGAGGAAAATATCCACCGGTGGTCATCCGCGAACCAACGTGCTGAAGAGGCTTGTGTTGTAGCTAAGCTGAACCTGGTCACCCAGGAAGCGGAGCTGGAGTCTGAGCAGGAGAAATTGAAAGAGTCTGAGCGGGGTCAGGCCTCGATTGTTGGACAGTGCTCGAAGCCGTTGTCTGGGCACTTCAAACTTACCTAGGAGGCCCAACACTTAAGGGAGCAACTATGCTAGGAGATCAGATCCTGGATCGCAAAGGCCAACGCATCCGGGACACGGCTTGGTCTTACGGCTACTGGGAAGGTCTTGAACAAATGCATGAACACCTGCTCCAGAACCCCAGGTTGGACCTACACTCTTTGGACTTGGCCTCCCTTCCCTCGAATGCCCAAGCGCAAGCTTATGTTAAGAACTTTGGGAGGCCAGGCATCCTCTGTACCCTGCGGGTGCTCCTCCGCCTCCTCCTCCCCAGTGATGGGCTCAGACTCTCCCTTTTTTGTTTTTTTTTTTTTTTTTTTGCTTTATAGGACCTTTGTATAGCAGTTTTTTTGTTTCCTTTTCTGTAAGAGTTGTAAACTTCTGATGAAATGAAATGGAAATCTCTTTATCATGACTGCTTGTGTCCCACTTATTGTTTTTTCTCTTGACTTTTGACTTTATGGCGAATCTCGTGGCTCTACCCCACGAGGCCTTGATGAGGGCTCGGGATCTGATGTCTGGCGTGTCTAGGAATTCAACTTTGAGGTGAGCCTATGGACTCAACTTTGTTGGACGGGGTTCGGCGAGTCTAGGGACTTGGCTTTACCATGCAGCGAGTTTAAGGACTTAACTGGTTAGGTCGCGAGTCAGGCCTTGACGAGGGCTCAAGATCCATTGTCCGGCATAGACCTAGCGGCAAGTCTAGGGACTCGGCTTTGTTAGACGGGGGGTTGGCAGGTCAAGAGATTTGGCCTTACCCCGCAGCGAGTTTTGGGACTCAACTTCGAGGCGAATCTAGGGACTCGGCTTTGTTGGACGAAGGGTCAGCGAGTCTAGGGACTTGGCCTTACCCGGTAGCAAGTCTAGGGACTCGGCTTCTTACGTCACGAGTCTGGCCTTGACGAGGGCTCAAGATCTGGTGCCCAGCCTAGGCCTCATGGGGAGTCTAAGGACTCTGCTTTGTTGGACGGAGGATCGGCAGGTCAAGAGAATTGGCCTTACCCGGCAGCAAGTCTAGGGACTCGACTTCGAGGCGAGTCTAGGGACTCGGCTTTGTTGGACAGGGGTCGACGAGTCTAGAGACTTGGCCTTACCCCACAACGAGTCTAGGGACTCGACTTCTTTGGTCACGAGTCAGGCCTTGACGAGGGCTCGGGATCCAAGTGCCCCGCCTGGACCTCGCAGTGAGTCTAGGGACTCAATTTTGTTGGACGAGGGGTCGACAGGTTAAGAGACTTAGCCTTACCCCGCAGCGAGTCTAAGGACTCGACTTTGAGGCGAGTCTAGGGACTCGGCTTTGTTAGTTCCAAGCTTAGATAACAAAGAATTTGAGATAAACATCCGAGCATTGCCATTCATCACACAAGTTTACAATGTTCATACAAAGTAATGCCTTATGCCCTTATACGTTGTACTTCTTCAGATGTTCGGCGTTCTAGTAGTGGGGGAGCTCGTGTCCCTGACTGTCCTTGAGGTGGTAGGAGTCAAGCCGATTGCTTACAGTCACCGCATATGGGCCTTCCCATCACGGTCCGAGTTTTCCTTCTTCTTGGGTGGTTACTCCAGTTTGTCGCAGCACCAAGTTGCCCACTTTGAAGGAGCATTGCTTGACTTGTCTGTTGAAATATTGCTCTGCCTTTCACTTGTTATTTGCCGTTTGCGTAACTGCCTCTTCCCTTTTTTCTTCCAACATGTCCAACTGCTCAGCTATTCTCTAGTTATTGGCATCCAGGTCGAAGTGCTGAATGTTGAAAGTGGGCATTCTGACCTCTACGAGGATTACTGCCTTGCAGCCGTACGTGAGGGCAAAGGGTGTCTCCCTGGTGGGGGTTCAAAGAGTCAGTCGGTATGCCAGTAGTACGCTCGGGGGTTCTTCAGCCCACGATCCTTTGTGCATCCCAAACTTCTTCTTAAGGGTGAAGAGAAGGGTCTTGTTGGTTGCCTTGGCTTGGTCATTGGCTTGCAGGTGTCCCAGCGAGGAGTACTTCACCTTGATTTCAAGCACTGCGCACCACTCCCGGTAATGTGTTAAGGCATTGCTCTATCCAGGTTCGAGGATGGTGCCTGGCTCCCTTCGACCCTAGCGGAAGAGGAGGAGCCGATAAGTGCAAGCTGCCAGGAAAAGTTTAGAAGTGCCCCACAAATCTCGTTGCATTATCCAGGTACGACTAAGGACAAGGCCTCAAAGTCGTCGTCATCGCTTAACTCCACGACGAAGGGGGGAACCTAAGAACCTCCCTCATGGTCAGCCTCGCTAGTCTCGATGAAGGAAGGTGGGGGGGGTGGGGAACGACCCTAAGGTGGGGAGAGGCAAACACAATGACCATCTTGGGGTTCTTGGACACGGCAGTAGGGATATCTCCCTAGCCTCCCCCTGCCTCCCTTTTCCCTTCTCCATGTGTTTGGTGCTCCTCTTTTTCCTCCTTCGCGACCGTGAATTCCCCTTTGCCCAACCACCTTCTAATCCGCTTGTTCCATCTCGGTTAGTCGTGGAGTCGCTAGGGCTTCAAAGGTGTCTTCGACGTTGATGAACCTGTCTGCCCGGTCCATGATGCTCTCAATGTGGTTGGAGTCCTCCGTGCTATTTTAGCCATAAACGGGTTCCTAGTCCAGATCCTGCCCAGGAGGGTTGCCTAGGTGTTCTTCTTATCTTGGTCGTCCGTTTTTCATGCATTCTTGATTGAACCGAGAGAGATACGACTTTAGGCTCTCTTCGTCCCACTACTTAACTGTGAGGAGGTAAGCAACCGAGCACATCCTTTTACGGCTTACCATGAACTGTGTCATGAAGAGGCGAGCTAAATTGTTGAGCTATCTACTGCTCCAAGTGACAGAGATCCAAACCAGGTCCGGGCAGGTCCTTTCAACATCAAAGGAAAGGCCGGCAGGTGATTTCACTTGAGAAGCCGTGCAAGGTCATGTGGGCCTTAAATGTCTCCAAGTGTTCCAATGGATCTTCGGTGCCGCCGTACACCTCCATCTGAGGGACTTTGAATTTGGGTGGAAGAGGTACCACCATGACTCCTATGTTGTATAGTAGGTTCGTGCTAACGAGGTGCATCTTGCATCTCTCCTCGTCTACTGTGGATTTCATAGGGAATCGCTGTGAAACCACGCGCTCGATGCCGTTATGTTCTCCTCCCTCCACCAACTCCTCGTTGGTCCACTTGATCATTGCATTCTCTTGGCGGAGAGCTCTTGTTTCCTCCGCTAGCTTCCTTATCTTCTCCTCCATGCTTGCGAGTCTCACCTCCATGCCTTCATCTTGGTTCTCTTCCCCCGTGAAGTTTGGGACTGTGTTGCTGCCGGCATGCGAAGTACACGTTATTTATGGAAAATATCTCACAGACGGCGTTACTGTTGATGTCATGTTTCACAGCCTGAGTAGTGCCACGGCAACCAAGCTCACACCACTTGTAACTAAGAGGAAGAAAGGGCTCCGGTGACTTATGGGGTCACTCCGATGCCAGAGTCAGTGAAGAATCCTCGTCTGATGGGAAAATCTTAGAGAACTAGAGAAAATGTTAAAAGGGTTCAGAGCGCCTTCCCATGGGAGGGATGGTTGTTATTAATACCGAGTTTGGGCATCCAACTGCTGAGGGAGATCGTGGTGTGTCAAGCCATACCTGAGTCAGGTCTGCTACCACTCCCTGCCATGTTGGCATATCAGGTCATGGCTCAGACTATTGAGAGAGATCGTGGTGTGTCAGGTCGTGGTCGTGTCGTCCTATGGCACCTCTGGTAGCAGGTTGTTGCATGCTGGGTTCCCTGACACGCATTGAATGTGGCGTGTCTCGGGCTAGGTGTGCCCACCATTGGACACACCCAGCTGCCTGTGTCCATCAGCAGTAGCCCATACTGTACATTATGGCAAGGCTCGGTAGGTTACCGAGTCTCGAGGTGATCACTGCCCTGTGGTGGGATTCTGGGTGCCTGAGCTCAGTGCCGATACCTTTCTGGATGGGCCCACAGTCATGGGCTCAGTACACGATTTCCAGGTCTAGGCATCTGGCTTGCTCTGGGTTTTCGCCTGAAGGGCCTGGGGTCTCCACAGCTTGACCTCTTTAGGCCTTGAGCCCCCCTCACACTTGGTATAAGAAATTTATGGTTATTTATGGATTGTGTATTTTATTGTCTTAACATGATCTTTAAAACATAGGATGTGATTTTTAAATGTTACGTAAATCGGTCTTGGCATGAAAGTTGAAGTTGAAAGAATTACAACAAAAATCAAGGATTTTAGCCCTAGTATGATTAAGCACAGTTCTTATAGTTGTGATATGTTTTAAATTTTTATGATAGATATTTAGATTTAGGACAAAATTTATATGAGGAATGTAAATTTTAGTAAATTTTAGAGTTAGGATACAAAATCCTTAATTTAAGGGTAAAATATTCATTTCCCACAAGTAGAGGGGTAAATTGGTAATTTTGTCATAAGCCAATGATTTTATGTTTCTAAATATTTTAGTCAAAAGTTTCTAACTCCTTAGAAATATCTCCTTTTATCAGTTCATGTTATTTCACGCTACTTTTTTGTCATGCTATAGTCATTGTAACATGATCTCTAACTTACTTTCAAGATACAAGTGTATATATGGTGGTAAGAAACCATCATTCATGTTTGTTATGCCTATATACGTGTTATGTTCCGCCATGCCATGTTTTCATTTCAAGTGCATACTTATTTGTCACGCATATGTCTTGTCATGCCATATTTAACTGTTACACGCCATGTTATGCCATGTTAGTAGTCACACGTACATGTCACGTCATGTTATGACATGTCACCTATCATTTGATTTCACATCACATCATATCACATGTATAGAGTATGTCACGAAAAACATTATTTTCAAATCAATCAAGTCTTTTATGTTTATCACGACCCTAAGTTCTAAAATGGAGTATTATCTTAGTATAACTCCATTGTTCACGCTGGAGTGTTTAAATTGGTATGAAATTTCTTAAATTGACAAAGTACCGTCAATAGGCTTTGAATGTGGTCTAAGTAACTGGTCGCCAGAACGGAGCCAGGCACCAAGGCCGATGGTGCCAACCATCGTTCATGTTCATGTTATACGTACTCAAGCAGGTATAGATACCTGTTTATGGGATCCATACATTACGTACTCACAGTTGGTGTAAATACTTGTGGTGTGATGCGTATGTTAACATACTCACAGCTAATGTAGATACTTGTAATGTAATGTGGTATCGGCAGAGACACGCGACTCAAGAGGACCTATGGATGCTACCTATGTAGCATCCACATGTTTTGTATTAATTAACCAATTTATTTATGGAACAAGATTCTAAGTTTATGTTTAGTTTAAGTCAATTTCTTCATATTTAAATGTTTAATAACAAAAATTAAATGATCCTAAACTTCATTCTTTCTTGTATTTATCATTATTATTCCAAAGTTACAATTTTAATTTTTTTAGTATTAGTTGAAGTGGAAGTTTGAAAGGACTACAACGCAAGGAATTGTCCAAAAAAAAAATAAGTGGACCTAGGCCTGTAAATAAGTCAAGTTCGAACAAGTAGCGAATGACCAAACTCTGTTCATTTAATTTGTATTCAAACATGAGTCGGGCAAAAACTTATTATCAAATTATTATTTATATTCATAAGCAGTTCGTTCATTTTTCAAATGAGATCAAACGTGTTCATTAGTTATTTAATTTTGACAAAATTAATTATTTATGTAGTATGTTATAACTTAATCTACTTTGGGATTTTGTAAATTTTGTTATATTGTTTATATGTGTAAACATATATCATATAAGAAACTAGGGGTGAAAACTTTTCAGTCGGAACCGGAAAAATCAACCGGACGAAATTCACTCCTACTCAGTCTCGGTCCATGGTGTCTCTGAAATTTGGTTTTCGAATCCGGTCTTAGAGTGTGCTTTTTTTGGATTCGACTAGATCAAAACCGACTTAATCACTTATATATAAATTTTTTAAGTATTTTTTTTATATATATAGAATATATTATTTTATATAGTAGCTATATAAGTTAGTTATATAATTTTCTCTAATCTATCGCCATGGATCATATAAAATATAAAATAAGATATACTATGAACTAACTAATATATTATACAATAAGTCATATGATTATATATGTTATTATATGTTAATATATTATAGTAACTATTCAGATCATAAATATAATTAGAATTATTTATTTTTTTAATAAGTTAGTTACATAATCTACATTAAAGACCTCACTTAATTTTGATTTTACTAATTTAATTAATTTTTATATTAATTTATCTACCATAAAAAAAAGTGGAAAAAAATGTTCACTTTATTCTTTCCTCGACTGATCAATAATATTAAAGTGGACCTCAGGACGTCTTTGGAGAAAGAGAGAGGTGCATGTCACTTTCCTTGTAACCAATGGAGGCAAATTACTTGGTGACCAAATAATTTAAAGTCTTTGGCGAATCTATAGTTTTTCAAGCTTTTGTTTCAATTTATTTGAACACGTACGTAAGGCATATATGTCATTGTCCCAATTTCTAAACATAAAAAGTGTCACGAACACGTACGTAAGGCATATATGTCATTGTCCCAATTTCTAAACATAAAAAGTGTTACAGTGATTGGCGTCGCCAAGGTTGTTCTATTATATGTGGAGTGGGGCAACTATGCCGCCCCACTCGGTATGCCTAGCGTTTTTTTTCTTTTTTTTTTTTTTTCACATTTTTTTAAAACATTTAAATATTTTAAAAAATAAAAAAATACATCAATATATTTAAAATCACTTCTTTAATCACTAAGTAAAAATAAATAAATTTTGCCAAACGATTATTTGGAGCGGTACAAATGAAAGGGTAAGTAGTGTTTTCCTTATATATGTGTTGTGTACTCCAAGAGATAACAATAAAACAAGTGCCACTTGAGTTGAATGCACCAATCAAACGTAGAAATGTCTCAGATTATTAATTAGAGGTTTAACTTACATAAAATGGTTGCCTTTGGATATTAAAATGTTCTCAACTGATTTAAGTTGATATTTGAATAATAGTATTTTTAAGTCTTATTGATATGTGTTTGAATATAAATAAATTAAGATATGTGTTTAAATATATGAAGTAAGAGCTTGTTTGGGATTAAGTTTGAAAGTTTAAAAAGTGTTTTTAACTGTTTAAAAGTTCTTTTAAAGAAAAAATGACATGTTTGGTAAATTTATAGAAAAATGCTTTAATCACCTAAAAAACCTGAAATGAAAATTTACTTTTTTAAAAAGACATCAAATTGAAACTTTTATCTAAAAGCTTCTTCATATAACTGTATATTTTTAAAAAATTAATGTAACTAACTTTAAAAGTACTTTAGATACAAGTTTATCAAGTAGTAAATTGCTTTTAAAGTATAGAGCTTATTATTTAAATTATAAGCCTTAAAGCTATAAGTTATATTTATCACCACAATCTCAAACATGCACTAAGTTTATCAGATGTCCGACTATATAAAACTCTTTTATAAAAACTCTTTAATAAAAATGCGAGTTTCGTTAAAATAATTTTTTTTTTTTTTTTTATATTTTTTCAATATTTCTTATATATTTAAAAGTCTTACAAATCATTTCTAAAAGAGGCATCTATAAGAAGATTCAAGCCAACACTACACGGCTATTATAACAATTCCAAGTAAATAGGGTAGACAATTTCATATCATTCAATCATAAATTGTAAAATAATGAGATGGGATAAGAATTTTATGTCTTATCCTATCCAAAATCTGCTCAGATGTCTTGATTTTTATCAAGAAATAAATATATTATGCGAGTCATCTAATATTTAATAATATCTATATAAATTTTTAGACACTGTAAATTTTGCATATACCTTTATTATTATTGTATTGCATGTACGAACATTTCGATCAAACATGCTATCATCGTTAATAAACTTTAATTAATGAAAAAATAGAGTGGTATGACTATGCAAAGGGACAAAAAAAGAAGAGCAAAGACCGAATCAACGACACTGATAGGTTTGTCGTTTTTTGTAAGAAAAATGCTATTTTTCATTCAACTTGTCTTTTTATTTTGATATTTTATATATTTTTATTTTTTTTAATTAATAATTAAGAAAGTAATGTATTGATATTTTTTTATATTTTTTAAAAATAATTTAAAATGATATATCAATAAAAAAAAATTTTTAAAAAAATAACTTAAGACAATATAGCCTAACGGAAGCTCTGAGCGGGCCTACTCTGCCCATTTTATAATAATGCCTTTTTTCGTAGCCTTAGGCAGGAGGTTCCTTGCGCCGGAAGCAAATAGAATTTTCTACGTCTTTTCCCGTCGCCCAGCACGAGCCTCTGGTATGATCTCGTAGCTGCCTGTGTAAACATATCTTTGCAGCTGGCTTCATTCTCTGCAACCCAGTTATTAGTCCTTTTAGTCCTTTAAGTCCCTTCTCTTTTTTCCCCTTCAATCACTCTCTGCTTCAACTATATTTGATTCAATTGACGAGAGATTTTTTAGTGTTGCAAGCATTGTTGCAACTGTTCTCTTATCTTCAGATTGGTTAGTTGTTCCTCATCGGTAATCTTTATTATCTCATGCTGCTATGTGTTCTGTTCATTTACTTATAAACTTCAAACTTTCAGGGATCAGAAGACTTGCACTTCCCAAGAGCTTTCCTTTGCAATCTTTGTTCAATTTGGACACATGAATTCTGAGATCATGAAGGAAACTGCCAGCCTTGAAGCATGCAATCAACTTCATGAGATTGGTGCATTGAGACATAATGTTCAAGAAAGGGGTAAAATTTATTGTATTGTGGGTGTTTATTTCTTCACGCATTGACTGTTATCCATTTTATGCTTACAATGCCATATGTAAGACAGGAAGAATTCTGTGCCCCTTGTGTTTTTTCAGCCCCGTCGTTTTCTTATTCTTTTGATGATTGCCACTTATACTCTTAGTTGTAACCATTAAATCTACAGGGAACGAACCTTATGTTGATAAGCAACCCAGTTATTTCCCACCTGAACTGGTCGGTCATGTTCCAAAGAATTCGAATACATTGTATCATTGCTACTTAATGGAGCTGGAGCAGAAATTTGTTTACGATATTCCAGTTCATGATATTGTGCTTCTCCTGAGAAACAAGCTAGAATCTGAACTTGGAAGCTTGCATTTTGACTTGGATGTTGGCAGGGGTAGTTTGACAGTGAACTTTAAATATGTAGGAGAGATTAATCTCAGCAAAGATCAGGTCACTTCTCTCTCTCTCTCTCTCTCTCTCTCTCTCTGTTTTTTTCACTTTGCTTTACTTTGTTAGTTTAAGTGGTATATTAAATAATAAAGCATTTTGTTTGCAGGTCCTTTTGTGTAGAAGGTTTCAGAAAACTCTTTTAAGAGTTCTTATTTATCATGATTTGAATATGGATAGAGAAATTTTGGGAGCTGAGACTGATTATCTTTTGCTCCCAGCCACTGGAAAGCATCAGAGACCTGTGATCATTGATTGGCATTGCGTTAATTCTGTGCTATTTTCGTGTGAGAAGAATGGTGAATTTCACATGAATTGTTCTTTACCCAAGGATTGTGCTTGTATTGTACAAACCAAAGATGGTCCTGTATGCACTTGCCTGCTTCAGAATTCTTTGGTGTACACCCCTCACACTGATCAGTTGTATTGCACAACTGGGATTTTGGAATTGAATGCAAACTCACGTATGCAGCACCGTCGTGGCAAATTCAATACTTACAAGGAGTACTATGAAAAACAGTATGTAACTATTATAGACTGTCGAATGTAAACCTACTGTTGTTCTTTAAGAATACGTTGCAACTGTCGAATGTAAATCTACTGTTGTTCTTTAAGAATATGTTGTAATTGTGGAATGCTAATTGTAATTAATCCAAATTTTTCCAAACACAGGCATGGAATCAAGCTGCGTTATGAGCACGAATCATGGGTTAGTGGGAGACCCATTTTTAGGGTGAGAAATTACCTTCAAAGATGCAGAAATCAGAAAGAGAAAGGTTTGAAGTTCTTACTTATATGTTAGATTCTCATCCTTTCTTTTGACACAAGCACTAGTCAATCACGATTCTCTTGGGGGTAGGCTTTCAGTTTAAGTGCTAGTCTTCTTGGCTCTACCCTCTGTTTGGCATATGGTTTGTATAAAAAGGAATAATCCAGCCTCGTTTATTTCTTTTAAGAAAGAAATTTAAAAATTTGCCTTTTTTGATTCCACAAGTCTTCTGTGCTACAAAATTATTTCTATTTTCTATTGTTGGCTTTGGACTTATCTGATTCATTTTGATTAGAGCAAAATAAATTATCCCAGCTGGTCATCTTGGTTTACTCCTTTCCTGCTGTAGTAAATGTTCATCTTGGTTTACTCCTCAAGTCCAGGTTGCATTATGATATTTTGATAAGGGTTGAAGTGACAATGCGTAGGATACCCTAAAGGATATTTTCTTGAATAAGCTCTTTAACATTATTAGACCTATGATGCTTCTTTATTGGTAAACGCTACATGTTTTATCTTTCCAGAATTGAGTAAGCAGTCGGTTGAATTGCCTCCGGAGCTTTGCTCTATAGTTATGTCGCCGATATCAGTCAATACATTTTATTCTTTCTCATTTGTTCCTTCAATCATGCACCGGCTTGAGTCTTTGCTTATAGCTGCCAACTTAAAAAAGATGCATTTGGATCATTGCACGCAAAATGATGTTATCCCAATTTCCAAGGTGCGTTATCCTTCTTATAAATGTGCTCTTGATAGTTGTTGGCATTAATTTAGTGAAGTGCTAGTCTATCATTGATGATTATGTGTTTTTCCGTAGATGATAGTATTGTCTATTATCATGAATTTGCGCCATAGAATGTGCATTGTGCAAAGATTTCAACAGTTAACCATTGTTGTCAAGAGCAGCCAAGATCAAGCATGCTACTGTTAGAACAATGGGGATAAAGCATATGGTTCCTGTTCATTTATCTGGTTGTGAAATTGTCTGCAGCTAAATTTACATTTTATTTCGGGAAAATTTACATTTTATTTCATATACTTCCCTTTGAAACTCCCACTGTTTTTCACAAATTAAGCATAAGATGCTTAATGGAGAATACTATATATACTTAAAATTGCTGTATCAGAGAAATGTGGGTAATATACACTACTGGCATCCCCCCCCCCCCCCCCCCCCCCCACCTCTCATTCTGGCCTGATAAACTATGTACTAATATTTTGTATTAGTAAGACAATTCTCTTCGAAGATACTGTATCAGTATCACTGTCATTAACGGCCTATTGAACTTTGTTAACCATATCTTGATGGTAGGTCTTGGAAGCAATTACTACAAAGAAATGCCAAGAGAAATTTGACTTGGAATCCTTAGAAACGCTTGGAGATTCATTTCTCAAATATGCTGTGAGTCAACAGCTTTTTAAGACCTATCAAGATAAACCCGAGGGTGTCCTTACTTCGAAGAAAGAAAAAATGATTTCAAATGCAGCTCTTTGCGAGTTTGGATGTTACCGCAAACTTCCGGTAAATGTGTTTTTACTAATTCTTTAAATTCATGGAGTGGCCATTCTCACGAATTTGTTATATTCTTCCTCTCTTTTTTTCCCTATCTGCGATAGATTTATTGTTGCTATATATATATATATGTACATATATATATATATATGTATAAAATACATACATATAATTATAAATAAATCAATACAGTTATTAAAAAAACATATATAAATCCTTGTGTTTGTTTGTGTATCTGATATCTATTCTTTTTGGCATTAAATTAAATGCCAAAAGGATGTTGACTTTGTGTTTGAATTGAAGGTTGTACCTGTTTAGATCCATTGACACATCTAAGATTTTCATTCTCAATTCTGATAGTATTAATGTATGTATTCTCTATTTCCTTATTTCCTTGATGTAACAGCTTGCATATAATTCTAGTGGACTCTTTTTTTTTTTTTTTTTTTTTTTTTAGGTTTAGTTGAGGTGTATACTCTGCCTTCGAAGCCATTCTCTACTCCGTCTTGTAAATATTTTTTCCTCGAGGATCCTGAGCTATTTGTATGAATCAACATGATTAATACTGCCAAACGTCCTCTTTTAGTGGATTTGTTTTGAAAAAACCTTTAGGCATTTAGATAATATAGATCTAACTTTTTCATCACAATTTAAGGTCAATTGGAACTCCCTTTGTGACATGATAACCTATATTGCTTTTCTATGACTATACTGATAACTATTGTTTATTTTTATCGTATATGTGATTAGCTTTACATTCTTCAAATTGTAGGGATTTATTCAAAATGAATACTTCGATCCGAAAAAGTGGATCATTCCGGGTGATAGATTGGGTAGTGCATCAAGTGAGGAGTTACTTTTTAATATGAGAAAAATCTATAATAGGGAAACTAGGAAGATGGAAAGTAAAACTGTTGCTGATGTTGTGGAGGCACTAATTGGTGCATTTCTAAGCATTGGCGGTGAAACATCAGCATTATTATTTATGGAATGGTTGGGTATAAAGGTGGATTTTTGTATAACACCATATGAGAGACCCTTCCTAATTCATGCTGAGAAGCGTCTCAATGTCAGACATTTGGAGTCCCTATTGAACTACTCATTTCGTGATCCTTCATTGTTAGTGGAAGCATTGACCCATGGTAGCATGCTTCGCGAGATTCCAAGAGATTATGAGGTAAATTTGATAGCTATTCTGTTGTGATCTATACCATTAATTTATACAACTTTTTTATGCCTATTTCGTGTGAAAATCCAAAGAACAATAATATGAATTTCCTAATGAAACACAGACACAAAACCACTCAAACACGTGATCTATCTCATGATGCCTCTCTTACTTCTGTTTCATGAGTTTTAGTTATCTTCTTTTCTTTTGTTAGTCTTTATCCCTCAATTTTTGTTATTCTTGACTTTGTTAATGGTTTGTTACTTGTGCAGCGGCTTGAATTTCTTGGGGACTCAGTTTTGGATTATCTCATGACCAAGCATTTCTACTATAAATATCCTGGGTTGTCACCAGAACAGTTGACTGACATGAGATCTGCTTCTGTAAATAATGAATGTTATGCACGATCTGCAGTTAAGTTTGGACTACACAAACACATCCTCCGTGATTCACAAGAACTCGACAAGCAGATAGCTAAAACTAGTATAAATTTTGAGAAGTTATCATTAAAATCAACTTTTGGATGGGATGCCGAGACCACATTCACTGAGGTTATTGCGCTTACTGCTGTAATTGTTTTCTTGTTGACTTTTATGTGGATGTTTGGTTTCCTCTTTCTTTGCTTGTATTATTTTTCCCACCTATTCTCTTGACCACCCTGTCTTCGTTTTTTAAAATACCTAACCTTTATACTTGTGGATGTAAAATACAGAAAGGTTTTGGCTTTTCATGTTCTTTGATTTTATTCGAGAAATCACAAGATATTTTCTTATTTGTGACAGGTACTTGGTGATATTATAGAGTCTCTAGCAGGAGCCATTCTTGTTGATTCGGGATACAATAAGGAGATGGTCTTTGGTTGTATAAGGCCTCTTTTAGAGCCTCTGATCACACCTGAAACGCCAATGTCGCATCCTGTAAAGGAGTTGATGGAACTATGCCAAAAAGAGCATTACACAATTAAAGAGACAAACAAGAACCGCAATGACGACAAGGGTCTTAGTTCCATTACAGTAAAGGTAGATGCTAAAGGTCTCTCGTTCGAGGATACAGCTACAGCTGCCAACGGAAAAACAGCAAAAAAATTAGCTTATAAAAAAGTTTTGAAGTCCTTGAAGGATTTCTCTTTACAAAAGCAAAAAGGATGAGAATATGAAGCCTAGGAAAATTTGCACCTATTCATGCTGAGTTATTACTGTTATATTTCTGAGTATGATCACTTACAAAGCTCTCATTTGGTGTAAAGTGGTTTTGCAATTCCTTTTCTTGTTTTTGTTTTCTGGCTCTCCCTCTAACAGAGCGGTGTTGGTTGTTGATATGGCAAATTTTGCCTTATTAAATGTAAGTAGCTGCAATAAAAGCAACGTTGTAATTTTGGAAGTGTACATGTTTTTTTTTTATTAACTTCTGATTTCATTCAAAGTTCAAGCACATAAGACAGCTTACAGTAAACAGTTCCGATCTCTTAATACAAATACAAATAACCAATTACAATCAAGTATCTACAATTATCCTATTTGAAATAAAATAAGGATAGGAGTGCGACCATTGTGCGGTATCTTCAATTCATTTTTGCATGTGGAGCTAATAAATGTGTTGCCTCATTACCCTGCCTTCCCACATAAACGACCCCATAATCCTTGTTGACACCCATCGATCTTTCCAAACATAGCCTCAGTTTGGATTAGAAGCTCATCTCATTTCATCATTACAACTTTTTCAAATTCTTATATAAAATATAATAAACAATTCAACTTTTTCAAATTCTAAAATAATAATAATATTAAAAAATAATATTCTAACAATATTTGATTCAATTCATCTAAAATCATCTCAACTCATTTCTGAATCCAAACGGGATTCCCAATTCGCCAAAGATATCCCTTGATGAGAATATCCTTTGCTGCACAAATACTCCTCTACACATAGTAAGGGTTACACTCAATAATTGACTATAAGAAAGAGGTGTGGGTGGGGGAAATACTTGGTTTTAAAAACCTTATACAACAACGAATCAATGTTTAGTCAACAATCTACACCCTTGTTTAGCAAGCAACGAAATATTAAAGATTTCCAAATCACGGAGTCCCAACCCTCCATGCATTTAGAAGCACACATCTTAGGCTAACTAACCCAATATATTTTGTGTTCAGATCCGCGTTGTCCCCACCAAAATCTAGCAAACATGCTCTCTAAATCTTTACAAAAAAAACTTCAATTGGAAGTGTAACACCCTGGCCTAACTCCAAGCCCATGTTCTATAAAAAAAAATGTTAATAAGACCTGGGAAGCCCACTTGATTTTTAACAAGAAAATGTGATTTTTTAAAGTAGGCCACGGCCCAAACTATCTTATGGCAGGATATTGGGTTTTACTAGACTTGATAATTAGGTTAAAACCATGCAATATTTTAGAGATCAAGCGGAATCTTATTGTTGGAATGTGAGTTTAAATGATAGGAAGTAACTCTCTGACTCCTGCAGGACTGGGGCATTAGTTGGTATCAGAGCCAGGTTTGAGATTCTGTAGACTATAATAAGGAGTTTGATGAAATTTAAGGTTTGAGATCCGACAGACTGTATGGATTGAGTTTTTCAGAAATTTGAGGTTTAGATATTCCGCATACCTTAAAAAATGATTTTGATGAGATCCAAAATTTTAGAATTCTGTAGGCTCCAAGATATCATTCAAATGATATTTAAGGGTTTAGCGACTCGTGCAAGGTGGCCTACGAAATTTGAGGTTTTAGACTATGCAGATTTTAAGAAATAATTTTTCATGACATTTGAAATTTTAGATCCGGTAGGCTTATTCTGTAGATTGTAGGAAACGACTTGGATAAGACTCAAAGTTTAGATTTTGAAGGTGTACATATAAGCTTTATCGAAAACCAAGCTTGAGGTTCTTGTAGACTTTAAAATATGAGGTTTTGAATTTCTACAGACTCCAAGAGATAATTCTCATATTTGGTGTTTAGAATTTTGCGGATTTCATGAAATAATTGTGTTGGTATTTAAGGTTCTAGAATCTGCAGGCTTTAGGGAATGTCTCCTATGAAACTTGAGGTGTTAGATTTTGTAGATTTTAAGGATTGATTTCACAACATTTCATGTTTTGGATTTTGTAGGCTCATTCGCTAGACTTTACAAAATGATTTTGACGAGATTTAAGGTTTTTGATTTGTAGACTTTATGGAATGAGGTTTTTTTAAAAAAGAAAAGAAATGAAATGACTCTACTGATCTTAAGAAATGACTTTTATGGGAGTTACGAGTTTAGATTCAACGAACTTTAAGAAGTGGCCTCGATAAGGTTTAAGAGTTGGATTATGAAGATTTTAAGAAATAAGTCCTTTTGAGGACCTAGGTTCAATAGGTTTTAAGAAATGATTCTTTTCATATTTAAAGTTATTAGTTGCAGCTAAGAATGAAAGAGTACTTAAGAGTATAAATGAGTGTGCATGGATTTCGGAGACAAGAAGTCGGTTGCTATCAAAGTGTGGTAAGAGTCATTTTGACAGGCACTGAAATGGACTAGACTCCTAGTTTTAGACATTTTGGCTAAGTTGTCAAAGTGGGCAATGGAAGCGTGGTTTTTGGGGAGATGATGGTGTGAGATTAAACTTGTTACGGGTGTGGAAATAGTGATTTGAGATCATTTAGGACTTAACTTTAGAGAGTTTTGTTTTACTATCCATAGGAGATTAAGATTTTATGTTGAGAGTTCTTTTTACAATTCTATATGAGGTGCAGCTATTAGGTGGAATTATTAAGAAGTTTTTAACTCCATTGTTGAGGTTATATTTTTAGACTTGATCTAGACTCCAAAATGTATGACGATTGAAAGTATATGCTTGAATGTGTATAATTGGAAGATTATGAGTTATTTAATGCATTGCGTGAAAATATTGGAAAGTTATAATCTTGGAATATTATGTTTGACAGAATCATCAAGAATTAAAATAGGCATAGAATGGGTATGAGGGATTGAGTATTTTAGACTTTGATTTAGGTGAAGCAAATTTCGAGGATGAAATTTTTTAAGGGGGGAGATGTAACACCTGGGCCCAACACCAAGCCCGTGTTCTAAAAATGTTTTTTGGTTAATATAGGAAGCCCACTTGAGTTTTAACGAGAAAATGTTATTTTTTAAAATAGGGTACCACCCAAAATATCTTTTGGTGGTATATTGGGTTTTACTGGATTTGATAATTAGGTAAAAACCATGCAATATTTTACAGATCAAGTGGAGTCTTATTGATGGAATATGAGTTTAAGTGATAGAAAGTAACTCTCCAACCCCTGCAGGACCAGGGCGTTATAGAAAGCAACTCATAGTTAATGTAGGAATAGTTTGGGCGATCGAAACCAGTCCCCTCTCTCTAGGAAAGAAGGGGTTTTCCATCTCTATGTCTCTTCTAGAACATAGAGGCTAGTCTCTCAAACTTTTTGTAGAGTCAATCAGCTTCCTTATTTTCAGCTCTAGTTTACTATGCAGGAGGAACTATCTAACTTGTATGAAGGTCTACGCTTAACTAAAGATGAACAACAATCAGTGAAGTTATCAAAAAAGGATGTGCTGATTTCAAAGGAGAAAATCGAAAAATGTCTGGTTGCTCAAGTTGTATCAAAGAAGATTATCAACAAGGGTGCTTTCAAGGCCACCATATATCCAAAATATGGAGAACCGAGAGGTCAATAATCTTCAAGGAAGTAGGAAAGAACAAATTCCTGATACAGTTTCAAAAGCCAGAAGAAAAACACAGGGTGATGCTGGGTCATCTGTGGTCTTTTGATAGGAATCTTGTCTGCTTACAAGACTGCGTGGGTAGCATGCATCCAAAGTACATCAATTTCACAATGGAACCTTTTTTAATACAGTTTCACAATCTGACCTTTGCAGGGATGAACAAGAACATGGGTTAAAGGTTAGGTGCAACCATTGGTCAAGTCCTGGTAGTTGATACTGACAGAGAGGGAATGGGATGGAGCCAATTCTTAAGAGTTAAAGTCTTAGTAGACACTACCAAGCCTCTGGCAAGAGGTCGATTCCTCTCAATGGGGGACAAACGTGTTTGGATCTCCTTCAAGTATGAACGATTGCCCTCTTTTTGTTTCCAATGTGGTTCTATTCAACATGCAAAACTGAGATGTTCCAAGTCTGCATGGGATGGTACATCGCGTGTACAATCTCAACCGCAGTATGGAGCCTAGCTCAGAGCTAATCCTCAAGCTAAAACTGATCATATCCATGCAAGTAGAAGAGAAGGGATGGAGGATTCAAATGAGTTCAAACACAGTAGCTTTGATGACAAGGATTCAGGTTCTGGTGATGAAGAACTTGGACCTCTTCTAGCAGAAAAGCTGGGATTAAAGGTTAATGACCTCGAAACTCTACCACATGATCAGTTGTTTGTTATCACTCTTGGTAACAATGTAGAAGAAGGGAATAAAGGTAAGGATATCTTCAAAATGGGGGATTATTCTCCAACTTCGAGACCCCATCCAATGCTGCTGACACCTTTGTTGAAAACACAGCCCTACCCAATCTTCCTGTTCTCAACATCATGTCCCCCACTCTCGAGCCAGCTGGCCTTGTAGCTCTTTTCTTAATATTTCCAACTCCAAGATGACTAGACAAACCACAAAGAGGCTTCTAGCTAACTGGAAAAGAAGGGCTAGGAGTGGGGAAACACCATTATCTGCAAGGCCTAATGAGGAACACATGAGGGTTGTTGATTCCTATTGCCTCAAGAAAAGAGTGGGTGGGGTGGCAGATGAGACCAACATACCCCTCAAGAAGAAGAAAGTTTTCCTGTAATGGCAGAGGCTGCAATACAGCCTTGCCAATCTTGCCAATCCTCATGAAATTCATCCGTTGGAACTACCGAGGGCTTGGGAACCCTCAGACAGTTCAAGAGCTCCACTTATTGGTGAGAGAAAAGGACCTGGATATGGTTTTCCTATGTGAAACCAAGTGTAAAAGAGATAGACTTGAAAACATCAGAAATAAAATTGGCTTCGACTCCAGCTTTATAGTTGACTGCATTGGTCGAATTAGGGGCTTAGCAGCCTTCTGTAAGTATGAATTAAATGCAGAACTACACTCTTATTCTCTCAGTCACATTTCCCTTCATGTTGCCTCAAAGTCCTTAAACAAAAAATTGGCCGATAATTGGCTTCTATGGACAACCTGCTGTGAGTAGAAGAAGAGAAAGTTGGAGCTTATTGAGGTTATTGAAACCTGATCATGGGATACCATGGATTTGTATAGAGGACTTTAATGAAATAGTGGCACAAGATGAAAAATACGGTGCTTCTTATAGCCCTTACAAGCAGATGGAGGATTTTAGACAGGCCATTGTGGACTGTGATCTTAGGGATCTCGCCTATGAGGGGTCCAAATTTACACGGTGTAATAATCGTGATGGAATGGATTTTATCAAAGAAAGGCTAGATAGGACACTTGTAAACTGTGATTGGCACCTCCTATTTGATAGTAATCGAAACAAACTGGACCAAAAAAGAGGGCTGCAAGGCAATTGTAAAGAGAGCATGGTATGGTGCATCCAGGTCTAAGACCAAAGTAGAAACTACTAAGAGAGGCCTCGAGAGATGCAAATTTCAATTAAGGGAATGGAATAGATCTACTCAAAGTCACCAAAAACTCACTATCTCACAAAAGAGAGCATTGCTCAAATCCTTGCAAGACTCTTACTCAGGCCACCTGAATGCTGATGTTAAACTTCTGCAAAAAGAAGTTGATGTTGTACTTCAAGAGGAGGATATCAAATGGCGCCAAAGAGCCAAACAAAAATGGTTGTAGGAGGGTGACAGAAATACCAAATTCTTCCACAAGTATGCAACTCACAGAAAACAAAGGAACACTATTAAGCTACTACATAATGAGAATGGCACCCCTTTGTCTGGTCAAGAAGAGGTTGGAAGACTATTTCAAGAATATTTCCAAAACATGTTCTCATCCTCAAACCTTGTGGTTATTACTGAAACTCTAGAAACTTTTGAGGCCATTGTTACAGTTGACATGAACATGACTCTAAAGAGGGCCTACTCTAGGGAGGAAATAGAGAAAGCCATTTTCAAGATGAATCCTCTAGGGTCTTTTGGTCTTGATGGATTCCCTACTGCATTTTACCAAGATCACTTGTCTGTTGTGGGTACTAATATTGCTGCTGTAGTGATGGAGCTTCTCAACTCCAAGCAAGGTTTCCTACCAATAAACCATACATATATCACCCTCATTTCCAAGAAAAAATCTCCCATCCTTGTCGCAGATTTCAGACCAATAAGCCTTTACAATTTTTTTACAAAATCATTGAAAAGGTCCTTGCCAATCGACTGAAGCTGATTCTGCCAAGCCTCATTTCAAACACCAGATGAGTGTACGAAAGTGCACTCTAAATACCCTATTAATGAACTCAAATGCTAAAATATGAATAGAAATAATAGGAATTAATGTGTATTATTGAATTGAGTTTCTATTTATTTTGGATACTTCTGAGCAGATTTTTATGTTTAATTTCAGAGTCTATAAAAGAGTAAGTTCAAACCCAGTCAAATTCAAAAGACTTTCAAGTGGACAAGACATTGGAATAACCTAAGAACTTTCAACGAGTGTAGAACTTTTCAAATAAGGATAATGATGGGGTTAGAGAGTAATTCGGATCAAAAGAAAAAGTTAGTCTGAAATTTGCTAGAAGATAGCATGTACATACTTTAGTATTTTGATCATAACTTTCAGCTGAAATATTGGACTGAGGCAAATCTTGATGCATTGAAAAACTATCTTAAAGGAATACAGAGTTGTCTCTAATAAAAATTTTTAGATTCAAACTCCGGAAGCGCGTATGTGGCTGCCAAGATGAGTCCTAAAATTTAGGCGATTTTGTATGCGGGAATATGAAGACATTAGGATTTTTTTTCTACCCTATATAAGCATTTCATTAGCACGAAATTGGGAGTTCATAGAGGAGAGATGACTCAGTTCTGAAGAGGGAGAGAAGAAATTAATTTTTATGGCCGCCGTTTGCTTTATTTTTCTCTTGAAATTTTTGTTGTCCATTATATTTATGGGTAACTAAATTCTCAAGTAGGGCTAGGGATGAACTTGCACATTAGATGGTATCTTTAATTTATGTATTTTATTTTCAATTACTAAAACTCTTTTGTTTTACCATTCTCAATTCATTGTTGATGTTTTTTTCTCCAAATATTCATAGAATTTATTCTATTTATGGATGCAGTCATGCTTTTTCTATTGAATGGATTAGCTCTTTGATTATGTTTGGATCAATTACTTATCTGTATTGATTTAATTCTTTGATGCAATATCGCTCTTTGAGTATATTGTCATCATTGGATTTTCTCAATAGTGATAATAATTTCGTATTTTAAAAGTAGGAATGATTTTTCAAATGGTTACATTTGGTTTAATCTTGGTTTATAAATCTATACCTTCCGATTCAAAATTTTGGGAATTGAGTTCCCAATTGAGTTATTCAATGTATTAAGATAATTAAATTATTGGATTTGTGCAAGGGATTCCCAACGCTTTATTGTTTGTTAAATTTGAGTATTTTTTCCCTTAGTCACTTTTCTTTACTTTAATTTGCATTTAAAATTAATCTTTGTGCTCCTTTAATCATTTAATATTTTTCTTTAGTTTCTTTGTTCATTCTACTATTCTTTTAATTTATCTCTCAATGGAATTAACACCCCAAAGTTGTGTTACAACTACCGCGTTATTCTTTG
The DNA here is from genome assembly GCF_004785595.1 of Juglans microcarpa x Juglans regia. Classification (NCBI taxonomy): domain Eukaryota; kingdom Viridiplantae; phylum Streptophyta; class Magnoliopsida; order Fagales; family Juglandaceae; genus Juglans; species Juglans microcarpa x Juglans regia. The sequence goes on from NW_024475745.1 coordinate 370,447, forward strand.
GACGTAATTAAATTTTGGCGCCGTTGCCAATGAGACGGTAGAAGAATTGCTAGATAATTTTTCTTTTCAGTAGTTTGTAAAGGCAGTAACTTCGTTCCTTTTTTTTAGCTTACTGCACAATTTTTTTTCTTCTTCTTTCCTTTTATAGTATTTTTATTTATTTTTAGTATTTTGTTACCTTGCATGCATAGATATAGAGACACATTGGGTAGATTTGCTTGTAAACCTGTGGTAGAGTCAGAATCAAAATTTTTAAATCCTTTATTTGACAATTTATCTAGTCCCGAAGAAATGAGTGAACACAAAAACAACCCATTAGAACTCTTCACGATTACCTCCACCCTATACGCACAGCCACACCATCATGAATCATGTTTCCAGCTAATACTTGCTAATTGGATTTTAAAACAAGGATGATACAATTACTCCTTACTTTTCATGGCTTGGAAAATGAAAATCCATATGTGCACATTATGGAGTTTGAGGAAGTAACTATGACTTTTCATAGTCAAAATGCAACTGATGACGTTGTGAGACTTAAGTTCTTTCCTTTCTCTTTGAAGGATAGAGCTAAGAGTCGGCTATACTCGCTGAGACCATGATCTATTGGGTCATGGAATGAGATGACTCGGGTCTTCTTTAATAAATAATTTTCTCAACATAAGACCAATGCTTTGAAAAGGCAAATCTCCACCTTCGCACAAAAGGACAGTGAGACTTTGTGTCAGTCTTGGGAGAGATTTAAAGAGTTGTGAGTATGTGTCCTCACCATGGGTATGAGAATTGGTGCTTAGTGAGCTATTTTTATGAGGGACTTACATCTAGAGCACCAATTTTTGGAGATGATGTGCAATGGTGAGTTCTTACAGAAAGATCCCGATGAGGCTATAGAATACCTCAATGACCTTATTGAAAAAGCTCACACTTGGACTGGACTTAGTGTTACTGAAAGCACAAATAGGTCACGACCTGCAGGAAAGCCAAATGGTGGTGGAATTTACCATCTCAGGGAAGAGGATAGCCTAAAGGCTAAGGTTGAGATGCTCACTAGGGAGCTAGATGTGTTAAACACTAAGGACTTAAAGCCAACACTTGTGGCTAATCATGCAAAGTCTTTTGGACCATATTTTGTGTGTGGCGGGGTAGATCACCTCGTCCAAGAGTATCCCACATTTACTAAGATGAGAGAGATGTATGAGGAACAATGTAATACCTTAAGTATGTGCAAGAAGCCTTTTTCATCTTCTCTGATACCTATAATCTGAGGTGACGCAATCACCCCAATCTTAGCTGGAAGTCTGAAAACTAGCCGCCTGCAAAACCCCTAGATCATATCCTGCACCATATCATGCACTTTCATCTTCTAGGAGTCCTTTAGAAGACATTTTGCATGCTTTTATTGAGGCACAAGGTAAGACTAACCAAAAGTTTGAATCTTTAATTATGTAGGTTGTTGAAGAAAACAAGGAGATAAAGAGCCAAGTGTCCAAATTGATGAGCTCCTTGAGTGTGAATGAGCGAGGTAAGTTCATTCTCAAGCTCAGTCTGCACCCCATGGTCAACACATGGTGCAAGAGAATTTGAAGGACGTGAATGCCATTGTGACGAGAAGTGGTAAGTCATTACACATACCAACAACAAACAAATCAGAGGATGTGAAAAAAAATCAAGATGGTAGTAATGTCGAGCTACCCAAGGAACCTGAGGTGACAAAGAGTCCTATTAAGGTACCATTCCCTCAAGCAAGTGAACTCTGGATCGTAACAATGAAATCATAGAAAATCTAAGGCAGGTAAAAATGAATCTTCCTCTTTTGCATGTGATTAGACAAGTTCATAATTGTGCAAAAGTTCTCAAGGATTTGTGTACAGTTAAGAGGAAGCACTATGTGAAGAAGACATCATTCCTGACAAAGCAAGTTAGTGCTCTAATTTAGCAGCGGATTCCTCCCATGTACAAGGATCCTGGTTGTCCAACCATTGCATGCAGCATTGGAAATCATGAGTTTGGTCAAACTTTGCTAGATTTAAGAGCTAGCGTGAATCTAGTGCCATATTCTATTTATTTGCAGTTGGGATTGAGAGAAATCAAACCAACCACTATGGTATTACATTTGGCTGACCATTCAGTTAAAGTAGCTCGGAGTGTGGTAGAGGATGTTCTAATTCAAATTGACAAATTTTATTATCCTGTTGATTTCCTAATCTTTGACACTAGCTTTGTTATTGATCCTATTTCTAAAATTCCTTTGATTTTAGGTAGGCCTTTCATTGCCACTGCTAATGCTCTTATTAATTGAAGAAATGGACTCATGAAGCTGTCTTTTGGAAACATGACTCTCGAGGTGAATATATTCCATATTGCAAAACAACCAGAAGATGATGACGAGAGCCACCAGACATACATGATTGACTCACTCATGGATAGGGGAGTTTCTATAGCTCATGATTTTGACCCCCTTGAGTATTTTCTTATTAATTTTGAGTTTGATTCTATTAGTGATCCATCTGATGTAGTTGATATTTGTGCTATTTTTTATAGAACTCAAGATTATGGCACTCGGGCATGGCAACCGAAGTTTGAGGAGTTGCCTGAGAAAGGTGAAAAACAAATTCCTTAAAGTGTGGAAGCACCCAAAGTTGAATTGAAGCCTCTACCTAAGGGTTTAAAGCATGCTTTCCTTGGTCCAGGTGATACTTTTCTTGTTATTATCTCATCTGAATTTTCTGAGTCTCTAGGTGAGAAATTAATTTGGATCCTAAGTGACCATAAGTCAGCCTTAGGTTGGAGAATTACTGATATAAAAGGTGTTAGTCATCTGGTATGTTTTCATAAAATTAATTTGGAATAAGAAACTAGCTCTCGTAGAAACCCCCAGTGTAGGCTTAATCCCACTATGAAATAAGTGGTGAAGAATGAAATGTTGAAACTATTAGATGCAGGAATAATATATCATATTGCTGAGAGCAAATAGGTAAGTCCTATACAGGTTGTTCTTAAAAAGTCAGGTGTTACTGTGGTGAAAAACGACCTAGGAGAGTTAGTCCCTACAAAACTTGTAACTGGGTAGCGAATGTGCATTGATTACAGAAAATTTAATGTTGCCACACGGAAAGACCATTTTCCTCTCCCTTTTATTAATCAAATTCTTGAGCTTGTGATAGGAACCAAGGTGGGCCTAGTCTTAAAGATCATTTGCAAATTCCAGATGGGCCAATTACAAGATTAAGGGCCAAGAAGATCAAGGAAACAATGCACAAATTGGTGCAATCCACTTAGCTAGCAAGAGCCCAACACTCAAGATGGGCTTGAAAGAAGGAGAACCAACTTTGATCCACTTGATTCAAGCTGTGGAAGACATGACTTAGAGATAGGGCCTATTGTTATTGGAGACTTCCAATTTGGTTAAATGATTTATTTTATTAGTTTAGAATAAGTGGGCTTGAAGATGCCAGACCCATACGTCTTATTTTTAATGAACTAGGGTTTTCGAGAAGACCTTGTACTTTGGCCAACGGCTTATTTGGAAAGTTACTTTTTAGGAATTAGGGTTTTAAGAGGTACTGTAGCGTTACTGTAGCCGCGGGTACTGTAGCGAGACACTGTTCATAAGGGCATTTTGGGTAAAAAGAGACTTTATTTTGGCTAGGGTTTTAATTAGGTTTAGTTTAAATACTCCTTGTAGCCTCATTTGAAGGTTAGACAATATTGAATGTTATTTGTGAGTTGAGGTTTCTCCTCTTGTTCTTGATTGAACTCTTGAACTTATCAAAGGTAAATCACAACCTTTGTGGCGTTCCTCCTTTGTAATCTAGGTTTTTGAGACGGGTTCTTCAACGGGTCTAGTTTGATATAATCTAGGTTCTTGAAACGAGTTCTCATCGGGTCTAGGTTTTTCCATCCATTGACTTGAATTTGGCTTTCTTGTGGAGTTTTCAAATTGATTGCCAGGCATGCTCTCAATATACAAATTAAGATGGATGATACAGAGAAGCAGAGCGAGAACATTTTTCATACTAGATGCCATATCAACAACAAGGTATGTAGTATGATCATTGATTTGCGGAGTTGTATTAATTTGGCTAGCACTACTTTAGTTGAGAAATTGAATTTACCAACCTTAAAACACCCTAGACCATACATGTTGTAGTGGTCGAGTGATTGTGGGGAGGTTAGGGTCAATAAGCAAGTGCTAGTTACTTTTTCAATTGGAAAATACCAGGATATGGTCCTTTGTGATGTAGTGCCTATGCATACGGGTCATATTTTGTTGGGGAAGCCATGGGAGTATGATAGGAAGGTGATCCATGATGGGTTAAGGAACATGTGCAGTTTTGAAAAGGATGGAAAAACAATCAAACTTGCTCCTTTAACTCCAACACAAGTCCATGGGGACCATTTGAAACTGAAAAGTGAGGTTGCTCAAAAACGAAAGAGTGAAAATGAGTGTGATCAAAAAAGAAAAAGTGAAAAGGAGATTGAGCTAAAAAGTAAGAGTGAAAGTGAGATTGAGAAAAAAAGAAATAGTGAGGCCGAAAATGAGAGAGAGAGTAAAATGAGAGAGAGAAAAGATGAGGGTGAGGCTGAAACCTCAAGAGAAAGAGAGAATGAGTTGAAAAACAGTTGTCAGGTCGAGAGTTCAAAACAAGATGAAGGAAAAGAGAGTGACAGAAAAAAAAGAGAGTGAAAAGCAAAAAGAGAGTGAAAGGGAAAAAGAGTGTGAAAAAGAAAAAGATTGTGGAAAGAAAAGAGAAAGTGAGAGAAAAATAAATAGAAAAGTGAGTTTTTATGCTAAGGCGAGTCTTAATACTAACGAACTTGACGTATCTTTGCCTAGTGTTACTGTTTTTTTGTTGCAGGGATATGAGGTCATGTTTCCTAGAGGTGTGTTTAGTGGATTCTCACCTATTATGGAGATAGAGTACTACATTAATTTTGTGCCAGGTGCGACAATTCCTAACCGACCTTTCTTTGAAGAACATGAGTCTTTTTCACACTTGAAGGGACAAGGTAAGTCGTTGACTATAATGCATGCTAAGCGGGAGGACTGTGTTGAGACTTTTCCTCATGTATTCAAATACACACAAGGTATGAAAAATTTTGTGGTTGATACTTTAGCAAGAAGGTACGTCTTTATCTTCATTTTAGATGCAAAATTGTTGAAACTTGAATATAATAAGGAATCGCATGCTAATGATGATGACTTTGCTAGTGTGTATGGAACATGTGAAAAAGCATCGTTTGGTAAGTTCTATAAATTAGATTAGTACTTGTTTAGAGAGAATAGATTTTGTGTACCAACTAGTTTTATGCTTAAGTTGCTTCTGTGTGATAGACATGGTGGTTTGTTGGGTAACTTTGGTGTAAGGAAGACTTTCAATATGTTGCATGAACGTTTGTGGGAGTATCAATTGCCATTCACTGACGTATTGCATGAACGTTTGTGGAAGTATCATTTGTCATTCATTAACGTGTTGCATGAACATTTGTGGAAGTATTACTTGCCATTCATTGAGTTTGCATATAATTGGAGTGGTGTAAGAAAAACTTTAGGTGTGTTTCATGAACGTTTGTGAGAATATCATTTGCCATTCATTGAATTACTACATGGACATTTGCGGGAGTGTCATTTGCCCTTATTAGAGTGTGTATATAAAACCTTGCATACTACTATTTCTTATTCTCCATTTGAGGTTGTTTATGGTTTTAATCCACTTACTCCTTTACCTTTGATGGCTTTGCTTGTTGATGATAGGAGTAGCTTGGATGAATATTTTCAATTTCTTGAGAAAATTAATGAAAATACATATGAAGTAGATCTTTCAAGTAAGTATCATGTTTTTGCTATTTTCAATGTTACTAACATTTTTCCTTTTGATCCAGGTGGAGATTCGAGGTCGAATCCTTTTGAGGAGAGGGGGAATGATGGGAACCAAGGTGGGCCTAGTCTTAAAGATCATTTGCAAATTCCAGATGGGCCAATTACAAGATCAAGGGCCAAGAAGATCAAGGAAGCAATGTACAAATTGGTGCAATCCACTTGGGATGAAGTTAGCAAGAGCCCAACACTCAAGATGGGATTGAAAGAAGGAGAACCAACTTTGATCCACTTGATTCAAGCTGTGGAAGACATAACTTAGAGATAGGGCCTATTGTTATTGGAGACTTCCAATTTGGTTAAATAATTTATTTTATTAGTTTAGAATAAGTGGGCTTGAAGATGTCAGGTCCATACGTCTTATTTTTAATGAACTATGGTTTTCGAGAAGGCCTTGTATTTTGGCCAACGGCTTATTTGGAAAGTTACTTTTTAGGAATTAGGGTTTTAAGAGGTACTGTAGCGTTACTGTAGCCGCGGGTACTGTAGCGAGACACTGTTCATAAGGGCATTTTGGGTAAAAAGGGACTTTATTTTGGCTAGGGTTTTAATTAGGTTTAGTTTAAATACTCCTTGTAGCCTCATTTGAAGGTTAGACAATATTAAATGTTATTTGTGAGTTGAAGTTTCTCCTCTTGTTCTTGATTGAACTCTTGAACTTATCAAAGGTAAATCACAACCTTTGTGGCGTTCCTCCTTTGTAATCTAGGTTCTTGAGACGGGTTCTTCAACGGGTCTAGATTTTGATATAATCTAGGTTCTTGAAACGAGTTCTCATCGGGTCTAGGTTTTTCCATCCATTGACTTGAATTTGGCTTTCTTGGAGAGTTTTCAAATTGATTGTGGGTTCAAGGGATTTCATTCCCGCGGGTTCATATCAGCTTGTGGCTGGTCATTCTTTCTATTGTTTCTTGGATGGTTATTCTGGTTATTATCAAATTGAAATTGCATTAGAAGACTAGGATAAAACCACTTTCACTTGTCCTTTTGGTACTTATGCTTTTCGTAGAATGCCATTTGGATTGTGTAATGCACCTGCTACTTTTCAACGTTGCATAATGATCATTTTTAGTGACATGGTTGAAAATTGTATGGAAGTTTTGATGGATGACTTGACTGTTTTTGGATCTTTGTTTGATGCATGCTTATTGAATTTAGAGAGAGTGTTGACTCGTTGTGAGGAGAAGGAATTGGTTTTGAATTGGAAAAAAAATGTCACTTTATGTAACGCCCGTCCTTGTGGTGTGAATTTTTATAAAATGATTTTAGAAAAGGACAACGGGAATTACCGTTTGATTTAAAACGTTTTACTTCCATACCCAAGGTGCAAGACTCTATGTTATAAGATAAAATGTGTTTTGAGAATAAAAGAGGTTTACAACGGAAAACATTAGTCTTAAGATAAAAAGGCCTCTCATACAATTAAACTCTTATGCCTAAACTTCCCTACTCTTCCTCATGAGTCGTGTCCGTCTTGACGCGTACTGCTCATTCAGTTCTTGTGAAGGGAAGGGCATACATAAAAACTAAAATGAGCCGATGACTTGTAAGTATTACTTCATACAGTTAAAATATAATAACATAGGTTTTCATTTATGCATTCATCATACCATACATACTATACGTACATGCATGTGTGCGTTCATTTGAAAACATCACTGGACAGAGTTTTTCTTTAAAAATGGGCTTTCTCTTTGTAAAACGTTTTTCCCTTCAGTGCCTTCATTTCTTCAAGAGTTCGATGCATTAATGCATTCATACATTCTTTCTTATCACTTTCATTGGCCGGTACACACTATTACGCCTCCGTGTGTTGAGGTTAGCGGTCTTCCTTTAGACCTGGACTCCGCCCGTGGCCACAGGTTGGGAATCCCTTTTCAGTTAGGGGTCAGCACTGGGTGCACTACCAGTACTACTTACCCAGCATTGCAATCTGCCCAATCCTTTGGTACCCTTTTCATTCATTCATGTGGCCGTTACATATTTTCATACATTAAATGTTCAGTCCTTTCTTTCATTTCAGTCCTTTCAATCCTTTCTTTTCATTTCAGCTCTATCTTTCATTTAACAGTTCATTCATGGAAAACGTCATTTAAAAGCATGGGCTTAAATCTCGTCTTTCATGGCATCATTTAAAACATCGGTTCATGGCATCCTTAAAACATCAGTTCATTGGGACCTTTTAAAACACCATAATTTCTTCGCGTCGTTCCAAGCATCAGTTAAAGTATCAGGAATCAGCCTTAACATTTTTTTTCATGGAAAATACATATAATAGATACAGCATATAGTCATCCATTCACATGTGTACAATTAATACTTTGGTTGCGTAAAAAGGGGCTGCCAAGGAGGGTCATACATACGTATACCTTTGAACACTTATACTAAGCATGATTTTGTAAAACATCTTTCGTGTTGTTTCGTAAGGCATCGTAAAGGAAAAGCATTTCATTTTCATTTCGTCTATTTTAGAAAACTCTAAAAGAGTATGAACGTAATACTTACCTGGACTTCATGCTACTTTCATATCATGCAGTCCATTCATGTGCGTGTCAGATGACAGCCTACATACATACACATAACCTTGACGTCATTCTCTATCTAATGCATAAGCAACTTAAACTTAGAAGACATAAACTACAATTCACTGGGAACACTCTCCTTCTATCACATGCTCTTACGTGCCTTTTACTATATTAAAACTTTCGGGATCCACTTACGGTCACTACATCTTCCAAACTCAAGGTCTTACCTTGGTGTCTATCCACTAAAGTGAACCCATGATTCACCTTAGGATTAAGACATTAAGACCTTCATCTTACTCTTCCTATTGACCATATTCTGACGCATGATTCCAACTGACGGAGTCACGCATCCAATCATAGACAATACACCCATCACTACCTTCATGCACTTTAGCTCACACTAATCCTCATTCTCATCCATACACGCCACACGACTCTAAGTCAACTCCAAGGCTTAATCACCAGGTAATCATGCTTAGCACAGATTACCCATTACATATGGTGAATTCGTCCGGCAAGTGTCTCACCAGATTACACATGTACCTTACCCCTTCATCAACTAAGATCAATATATAACACGTTGATCACATGCTCGTGGGGACAAGCGCCATACTCCAATACCAACCTTCTCTTAACCCGGCTAGTATGACTCTTCATGCTACCCATCCCTTTTGACAGTTCATCCTAACACTTAGCATGACAAGACTCCATTTACAATTATGCCTTACATCACATCATGTAGCTCGAGACTACTCCCAAGCTACACCGTGACCTTGTCACGTCACTTGACATCCTGCTACGTCATTTCTATGCCAACTCCTAACTCAACATGTGTACGGTCCCTCACATACTCCTGTCACATCGTGACATCTCGTCACGTTCCTACTACGCCATTCCTACACTAACTCCTCACCCATCACAAGCACGACTGCCAGTAATCATGTCACTTCATGGCATTCCCCAATCATGCTTCCGCTACGCACTCTTACACTTGTTTTACCACTTCACACATACTCCCAGCAATAAGTCAATCACGGTGACACTTGTCACCTCAGACTACAGGCATCACAGCTACTTTCGGACACTGTTCCACAATTCCCAACACTACTCACCACGCTCCACGCCCATCAACCACACAACCATCCTTATCTTTACGACATGCCACACGGTGTATCACTGCGCCTCATGGAGTACGCTCCACGTGTACTCCCTCCATACACACTATAACCCATCACCACTACAGCATACCTACCATATAGTGCATCAATCCACCATATGGAGTACACTCCATGTGTAGTCCCTTCACACATGCTATGCCTCACAGAGCACACTCCACATGTACTCTTCCCATTCCACCTTATGTCAGGAGGGTATATTTTACATATGCTCTCCTTATCTCACACTATACCATAAGAGTACACTTTACGTGTACTCTCTTCCCAATCTACACGATGCCACATCATCACTACAACACATACTTCACAACCACACTTCACAGCACAGTCCACAACACTACACATCATACAACACAAATACGCCAACACTTCACTACATGGCACATCACAATTACTAACAGCACAGTCCACAACCTAACCAACCAACCAACATAAATAACGAGGGATAGAGGGCTATACCATCATCAGGGTTGACCCGTGCATTGTTCATTGACCATCACAGTTGATGACGTCGGAAGGGTCATACATGGCGGCTACCCCACGTACAATGGTTGTTTGGGTTCTTAAAGATGGCTACGGGTGTGGATCTATGCGTAGGAAGGTTGGGTCATGAGAATAGCTAGGTGTGGTCTTGGAATGGCTCATGGTGGCCTCGTGGTGGCGGTGAGGGTGAAACATGGCGGATCTGGCCCTATACAGTGCACCCAGGAGGGTGAGGGTTCGTGTGAAGCTAGGGGTGGCTAATGACTACGACTCGCCATGGAAGGGCTTACGAGGTGTCGTGGAGGGGCATGGTGGCGATGGAGTGGCGGCACGGTGGCTGGAGGCAGTGGATCTAGCCGTGAGGTGGAGGAACACCCATGAGAGAGTGAGAGAGCGTGCGAAAGGAGGGAAGATCTGCTCGGCATGAGGGTGGCTAGGGGAGGTCGTTGGTGAGGGAAGAGGCTTCTGGTGGTGGTGCGGTGGTTGTGGGAGGCGGAGCTCAACCGTGGGTATGGTGAACCCATGCATTGAGGCTGCGTGCGTGCGGTCTAGGGAGGAGCTAAGGCGGCTGGGTCAAAGGAGGAGGAAGGGGGTGGTTAGGGAGACCCGTGGTGGTGCTCGGTGGAGCTGGAGGCCGACGATGGCGGCGCTACGGCGATGCGAAGTGAGGAACCCGAGAGGAGAAAGGTGCTCGCGCGGGAGAAGAGAAAGCTATTGGGTGGGACTTTGACAATGGGGGATGCTTGCCGGCGTGAGGGGAGACCGTTGAGGTGGTCAGTGTCACTGCATGGTGGCGCTGGGGGCTAAAGAAGGTGATCAGGTGAGGGGGAGGGGGTTTCCGTCGGGCTCAAGGGGAGAGAGGGAGGAGGGAGGGGAGAGAGGGAGGAGGGAGAGGAGAGAGAGAGAGGGAAGGGAAGGGAAAGTGAGGGATAAAGAGAGAGGGTCTGGATTTTAATCCTAACCCTTTATCTTGGGATCTTCAAAATGATTTAACGGTGGAGGATTAAAACACTAATTTGAAAATGCGTAAACATTAACTTAGTTAAAAGCATTGAGAGGAATTAAAGTAGAATATTATTTAAACTAAACTTTAATTTATAAAATAATATTCCTTCATCATTAATAAAATGATGAAGTCCTATTTAATATTTTTAAAAGAATAAAACCATTTAATTAATTAGAGTTTTTAACATAATTAAAATCCCATAATATTTTAAATAACTGAATATTAAAATGATTTTTGACAACTATAATATTTTTGGAGCTCTTCAAAAATATTATAATTGTCTTATTTAAAATCAAACTTAGTTCAATAACACTGAAAATACCTCATATAAATATTTTCAGTGCATTTAAAACACTGGGCGTGCTTTAGAAATCACATAATATCTTTAGAAACACACCATCGAGATTCAGCACGCATAACGAGGTTCGCAGTCGCTAGAGAGAAGGGGCAGACTGTTACATAATTTTCGTCCTCGAATTTGCTTAAGTCGAAAAGAAGGAGCAGGTTGTTACACTTTATGGTACCTTCAAATATTGTCTTAGGGCATATTATTTCTTCTAAGGGATAGAGGTTGATCAATCTAAGATTGAATTAATCTCTAAGTTGCCTACACCTAGGACAGTAAAGGATGTGAGATCCTTTCTAGGTCATGCAGGCTTTTATAGGAGGTTTATACAAAAACATTTCACCATATCTAGACCATTATGTGACATTCTAGCTAAACATGCCCCATTTGAGTGGACACAAGCTTGTCAAGAGGCATTTAAAACGCTAATGGGCAAGCTCACCTCAGCACTCATAATGCAGCCCACCTAATTGAACTTTACCTTTTGAGATCATGTGTAATGCTAGTGACTTTGTCGTAGGTGCCGTTCTTGGACAGCGATGGGAAGGGAAGTCTATTGTCATTTACTATGCTAGAAGAACTCTAAATAGAGCTCAGATGAATTACTCCACCACTGAAAAAGAGTTGCTAGCTGTAGTGTTTGCTTTGGATAAGTTTCGTGCTTACTTGATTGGTTCTCCTATTATTATTTTCAGAGACCATGCAGCCCTTAAGTACCTTCTTACAAAGAAAGATGCTAAGGCACGACTTATACAGTAGATTTTACTTTTGGAGGAATTTGACATCAACATCAAAGACAAGAAAGGAGTGGAGAACGTATTGGCTGACCATCTCTCGAGGCTCACATTTGAGGACACCTCTGACCACCTACTAATCAGGGATGATTTTCCCGATGAGCATTTACTTTCTATTACTTCTTTACCATGGTTTGCTCACATTGTGAATTATTTGGTTGCAGGTGAGATACCGGTTAATTGAAGCGCTTAGGATAAGAGGAAGTTCATGACTGAGGTACGTAATTTCTATTGGGATGACCCTTTTCTTTTCAAATACTACCCTAACCAAATTTTAAGGCATTGCATCCCTAATGAGGATATTGCTAGCATCTTGGAATTTTGTCACTCCCAAGCTTGTGGGGGCCACTTTTCAATGAAGAAAACCTCTTTAAAAATTCTACAGTGTGAATTTTATTGGCCCACCATGTCTAAGGATGCAAACATTTATTGTCGCTCATGTGGAAATTGTAAAAAATGATTGAAATTTCTTATTGTTGGGACATTGATTTTATGGGACCATTTTCTCGTTCTTTTCGATATCAATATATTATTGTGGCAGTAGATTATGTATCAAAATGGGTAGAGATAGCAGCTTGCAGGAGCAATGATAATAAGACGGTAATTAAATTTTTCAAAGAAAATGTGTTATCTCGATTTGGTAAACGTGCTATCATTAGTGATTGGGGTACACATTTTTGCAACCGTTCTTTTGAGGTTTTGATGAAAAAATATGGGATGGTACAAATATCTCTACTGCCTACCACCCCTAGACAAGTGGACAGGTAGAACTAGCAAGCAGGAAAATTAAGCAAATTTTAGAAAAAATGGTCAACTTGGATCGCAAAGATTGGTCTTTGAAACTAGTTAATGCGCTTTGAGCCTGCCGTACAGCTTTCAAAACTCCTTTAGGCATGTCACCTTATAGGATTGTTTTTGGAAAGCCTTGTCACTTACCTGTGGAGCTCGAGCATCGAGCTTATTGGGCTATCAAGCATTTCAATTTTGATATGAGAGAAGCAGGTAAGCTTAGAAAGTTTCAGTTGATCGAGTTAGAGGAGTTGAGAAATGATGCATATGAGAACTCTAGAATCTATAAGGCTAAAATGAAAGCATTTCATGATAAAAATATTTTGAGAAAAATGTTTAAGCCTAATGATCAAGTGTTCTTATATGATTTTAGACTTCATAAGCACCCAGGAAAACTTAGGTTTAGGTGGACTGGCCCTTTTGTAGTGAAGAATGTTTTTGCAAATGGGGCAGTAGAAATAGAGGATCCTAAGTTTGGTCAGATCTTTAAAGTAAATTGTGAACGCCTTAAAGTTTTAATTGATAGGCAAGTTCCAAAAGTGGAAGACATTCCACTTGTAGATCCGGTCTATCAACCTTGACCACACTACTCAGATATGTTTTTCTTTATTTGCTTTATTTTTTTTGTTTTGTTTTTTTTTTTTTGTTTTTTTTTCTTATTTTTTTTCTTTTCCTTTTTGTTTTCTGTTGTTTTCTTTGTTTTTGTTTTCAGGTTAGTTTCATTTTATCATTTCAGGGTACCATCTTTGGTGTTTAGCGAGCTACCCACATTACTCAATAGGTGGATTTTACCTTTTTTAGTTATTCTCCATTTAAATTTGATTCTTAAACATTGAGGACAATGTTTTATTTAAGTTGGGGGGTGGTGGCGCAAATTCAGTATTTAAAATGCTTGTTGGAACTCTATGTCATATTTTCATATGTCAAATTCTTTTAATTTTGCATCACACGTGCATCATTTTCACATTTGTACTCATATCATTCATAGACATATTCGTGAATTCACCAAACCTACCATAATCATTTTTTGTTGAAGTATTCACAGAACTCCTAATGCACTCATCTAAGCTTTGTGGTAAGTTGGTTGTTTGACACATGTAGTTAGAGAACTCTTTCGCTTAAGTATTCATGTGAGTTTTGGAGAGGATTGAGAGCCTACAAATGCAGTAAATTGTGATAAGCGTTCATTGATCTGTTGAATTTGGCACTTCTTTTGAGAATATCATTACATGATTTGTGGTAAGATGGTAGATATACTTGGGATATGACGAAGATCAACTTAAGATCAACATTTGAGCCATTCAAGCTAACCCTTTCATCATAGACCCCTAGTAGCCAACTTTGATCCAATAAACACATGTAGTTTTTTTCTTTTCATATGCCCACATTATCCATACCTCTCCGCATTGGAGTATAACCTATATATTGATTTTTTCTACCCTTGTTACTTCCAAGTGTGTACTAGATGTGGAATTCTTATTTTCTGTACGGAATAAAAAAAATGAGAGAGAGAATAGGGCAGAACATGAGTTATAAGGTGTTCAAGTAAGTGAGCTTCAAAGGCAAAAATACCAAGGCTGGGTAGAAATAGCAAAATACTAGGATAACATAATTGTTCACCAAATTATAAAAAAAGAAAAAAAAATGCATTATTCGATTATTTTTAAAGGTTGGAGAGTACATCAAGTGAGAAATGTGGTTTATTGAGAGATTTAATAAGATTCCCTTTGTATGTACTTGGAAGTTTTTTAATCATTTTCTTTTCTTTTCTTTTTTTCATATAGCTTCAAATCTAAGCCACGTTACAACCTTTTGTATTGACCGTTTTGATCCTAAGTAAGATTTTGGAAGGAATGGTGGAAGTCTTATTTGTTAGTGTTCCTATCTAAGATCAATGTTTACTTGTTACTTGTACATAATTGCCTAATTTTCCATGAGAGTGTGTGTACACCCATTGTCAGCTCCATAGAGAGAATCCTCACACGAAACACTTTTGTACCTGTGAGTTATGGAGTTGAACCTTTCACTTGAGATGTTCTTGATGTTGCATGTGTCAGGGCTTCTAGTTAGATGGATATAGTTTGGAACACACACACACACTCTATGGATTGCTATAGTTGGGTTGCTTGTGATAGGGTTATTAAATTTCTAAGATTGCTTTGATTTGTGAATCTGGAAAGTGTGACTTGATGGCCTTTGTGTGTGATTTTCTTTGGTCTCCCTCATTGTTTTGGCATGAAAATTTCTAGGGAGTAGCAATAAGCAAGTTGGAGGGTGGGATAAGTACACGAAAGTGCACTCTAAATACCCTATTATTTGACTAAAATGCTAAAATGTGAATAGAAATAATAGGATTTAATGTGTATTTTTGAATTGAGTTTCTATTTATTTTGGAATACTCATGAACAGATTTTTATGTCTAATTTCAGAGTCTCTAAAAGAGCAAGTCCAAACCCAGTCAAATTCAAAGGAATTTCAAGTGGGTAAGACGTTAGAACAACCTAAGAACTTTCAACGAGTGTAGGACTCTTCAAATAAGGATAATGATGGAGTTTGAGAGTAATTCGGATCAAGAGAAAAAGTCAGTCCGAAATTCGTTGGAAGACAGCTTGTACATACTTTAATATTTTGATCATAACTTTCCGCTCAAATATCGGATTGATACGATTCTTAATGCGTTGGGAAGCTATTTTAAAGGAATACAAAGTTGTCTATGATAAATATTCTAAATTAGAACTCCTGAAGTACATACGTGGCTGCCAAGAGAAGTCCTAAAATTTAGGCGATTTTGTATGCGAGAATATGAAGACATTAGAGTTTTTTCCTACCCTATATAAGCATTTCAGTAACACGGAATTGGGAGTTAATAGAGGGGGATGGCTCAGTTTTGAAGAGGGAGAGAAGAAATTAATTTTCATGGCTGTCGTTTGTTTTATTTTTCTCTTGAGATTTTTCTTGTCCATTATATTTATGGGTAAATAAAATTCTCAAGTAGACTAAAACTCTTTTGTTTTATCATTCTCAATTCATTGTTGATGTTTTCTTTCCTAAATAATAATAGAATTTATTATGTTTATGGATCCAGTCATGCTTTTTCTATTGAATGGATTAACTCTTTGATTATGTTTGGATCAATTACTTATCTGTATTGATTTAATTCTTTGATGCAACATCACTCTTTGAGTATATTGCCGTCGTTGGATTTTATCAATAGTGATAATAATTTACGTATTTTAAAAGTGGTGAATGATTTTTCAAAGGGTTACATTTGGTTTAATCTTGGTTTATAAATCTATACTTTCCGATTGGGAATTTTGGGAATTGAGTTATTTAATGAATTAAGAATAATTAAATTACCAGATTTGTGCAAAGAATTCCTGACGCTTTACTGTTTATCAAATTTGAGTACTTTTTCTGTTAGTTACTTTGCTTCACTTTAATTTGTATTTAAAATTAATCTTTGTTCTCCTTTAATAATTTGATATTTTTCTTTAGTTTTTTTGTTCCTTCTGCTATTCTTTTAATTTGTCTCTGTGGAATCGATATCCCAAAGCTATGCTACAATTACCGCGTTATTATTTGGGCGTAATCAACACTCAAAATGCCTTTGTTCCAGAAAGAATGATATTTGATAATATCATTGTGACTTATGAACTGATGCATTCAATGCAAAATAGGATGAGGGGAAGGAAGGAAGGCTTCATGGCTCTTAAACTTAACATGAGTAAGGCCTATAATAGGGTGGAGTGGTCTTTCCTAAGAGCTGTGATGAAAAAAATGGGATTTGAAGATGACTGGATTGAACTGATTATGCAATGTGTGACTACAGTCTCCTATTCCATCCTTATAAATGGGATTCCTCAAGAGACTTTCCTTCCTTCAAGGGGTATTAGGCAAGGGGGTCCTCTATCTCCCCACCTATTCATTTTGTGCTTTGAAATCTTCAGCTTCTCACTTAACAAGGTTTCTGAACAGCAAGGGCTCACATCAGGCATCCCAGTAACTCGAAGTTCCTTTAAGATTAACCATCTCTTTTTTTTACAGATGACAGCCTCATCTTCTGTAAGGCACTCCCATCTGAATGGACCAGTTTGTACTCTATACTTTTAGCCTTTGAGAAGTCCTCTGGTCAGAGATTAAATCTTGAGAAAACCTCTATATCTTCAGCAAGAACACTAAGCAGGATACTCAACTCAATATTCTGAATACTGTAGGTATAAAGGCCTCGGGTCCCTTTTAAAAATACTTGGGACTCCCATCTTATGTTGGCAGATACAAAGTAAGGGCCTTCAACTCAATATTGGACAACATTAAGACTCGATTGGGAAGCTGGAAAACAAACCTGCTATCCCAAGCAGGAAAGGAAATACTCCTTAAGTCAGTTATCCAATCGATCCCCACCTTCAGCATGGGTATATTCAAGATCCCCAAGAGCATTCTCAAAGGCATCAACAAGCTGATACAAACTTTCTAGTGGGGCCAAAAGGAGAACAAAGCTAAGATACATTGGATGAAGTGGAAATACTTGGGTAAGTCTAAGAAGGAAGGGGTCTTAGTTTTAGGGATTGTGAACAATTCAACGTGGCTCTACCAGCTAAACAAGGCTGGAGGGTACTGCAAAGCCCTTCTTCTTTGGTTGCTCGAGTATTACAAGCAAAGGATTACCCCAAAACAGGTTTCTTTTAAGCTAAGGTGAAAAACAATGACTCTTTTATTTGGAGGGGTATTAGTTCTGCAAGACCTCTCTTAGTTGAAGGTTTAATGTGGAAGATAGGCAATGGGGATAGGGTGAGCATCTGGAACGATAAATGGATCCCTTCACCTAGCTCATACAAGATCAAATCCTCTCCTATAATTCTCGAGGAAGGAGCAAAAGTGGCGCAATTAATAGACCAGGACATGCTGCAATGGAAAGTCAATCTGATCGAGGAAGTTTTCAGTGAGTTTGAAGCAGAAATCATTTCTAGAATCTCAATCAGTCTATGCAGGAGCCCAGATATGTTGACTTGGAGAGGCACCTCTAAATGCATTTTCTCAATAAAATCTGCTTACCACCTTCAAGGATCCATTACAGAAAGCAAGCTGGGTCAACCTTCTAGACCTCCCAACCAACTGGTACGTGGCATAGTATTTGGAAACTAAAAGGTCCTAACTCTATTAAGATGTTCATCTGGAAAGGAGCCAAGGAAATCCTTTGAACAAAACTCAACCTTCATAAAAGGAAAGTGGTACAATCACCCACTTGCCCCATTTGTTTATGCCATCCTGAAAATGTTGCTCATGTCCTATGGGGTCAAAGTTGCCCAAGCTATATGGAGCCTAAGCTTGAGGAGGATTTAGAAGTGCAGTGTACTCGATGCCCCTTTCAAGGAAGTATTAGACCACCTTTTCTCCATTCTGTCTAAAGAGGAACTCATTGAGTTTGCCATAACAGCAAAATATATATGGCATCACAAGAACACTTGGGTTTTTGAATCCAAGTTTACCTCTCCCCTGCAAGTCTTTACTACATTAATCTCTTTGAACCTACTTGATATTAGTCAATGTAGTGTTCAACAAAGACAGAAACCCAACCCTGCCTCATCCTCAAAGCAGTGGTGTGTGCCTCCTATTAATCATTTGAAGGCCAACTGGGATGTTGCTATTAACAAAGAAAGGTGCAAAGTAGGCATTGGTGTGGTAATTAGAGACTGAAATGGAAGGGTTACTGATGCCTTAATGTCTTCTCAGGACCTGTTTCCTGAACCCCAATTAGGTGAAGCCTTTGCAGCATTGAAAGTTGTCATACTATGCTCAAAATTGAAGATCTCCAACATTGTACTAGAAGGAGACTCCTTAAGTGTGGTCTTGACCATCAATGGAGCAGAATGCAATTCGAGCTTGATGGATCTACTAGTTAGAGACATCAAGAAATATTTAGCATGCCTTCATAGCTAGTTTGTATGTCATCTTCCTAGAAATTCCAATGTTGTGGCACACTGTGTAACGCCCGTCTTTGTAACGCCCGTCCTTGTGGTGGGTCTTCATATAAAATATTTTGAGAAAGGACGACGGGAATTATCGTCTGATTTAAAACTTTTTGCTTCTTCCCAGGGTGCGAGACTCTACGTTTATAAAATAAAAATGTGCTTTTACAATAAA
Source organism: Juglans microcarpa x Juglans regia (assembly GCF_004785595.1). Taxonomy (NCBI): domain Eukaryota; kingdom Viridiplantae; phylum Streptophyta; class Magnoliopsida; order Fagales; family Juglandaceae; genus Juglans; species Juglans microcarpa x Juglans regia. The sequence goes on from NW_024475745.1 coordinate 389,584, forward strand.
AGAGGTTTACAGCGGAAAACATCATTTTTAATAATAAAAAAGACCTCTCTTACATTTAAACCTCGTGCCTAGACTTCCGTGCCCTTCCCCATGGGCCGTGTTCGTCCCGACGCGTACTTCATTTCCTTCCCTGTGGGGGGAGGGACATGCATAAAAACTAAAATGAGTCGAAGACTCGTAAGCATTACTTCATGCAGTTAAAATATAACAACGTAGGTATTCATTCATGCATTCATCATTCGTACATACTATACATACATGCATGCGTGCATACGTGCGTTCGTTTGAAAACGTCACTGGACGGGGTTTTCCTTTCTTTTCGTAAAACGTGTCACCCGTCAGTGCCTTCATTTCTTAAAGTGCATTCGTGCATGTGTACATACGTACATACATATATTCTTTCTTTTCACTTTCATAGGCCGGTACACACTGTTACGCCCAGTGTGTTAGGGTTAGGGGCCCTTTCACATGGATTTCGCCCGTGGCCATAGGTTGGGAATCCCTTTTCATAGGGAGCAGCACTGGGTACACTACCAGTACTACTTACCTGGCATTGCAATCTGCCCATTCATTGGTACCCATTCATTCATTCATGTGGCCGTTACGTATCTTCATACATTTCATGCTTTCATTCATTCTTTCATTCATTCATTCATGCTAGCTCTGAAGAGTTGGAGCTTTCATTCATTTCTTTCTTTCATTTAACATGAGAAAACATTTCTTTTCATGAGAAAACATCATTTCGTGAGCATGGGCTCGAACGTCCTCTTTCATGACGTCCACGAGCATCACCTCGTGGCCTTCCCAAAAGTATCGGTTCGCACCGTCCATAAAACATAAAGCACGGGCTCAAACTTTGCCTTTCGCGGCATCCGCAAGCATCACCTTGAACGTCGGCCTTCGCGGCGTCTGCGAGCATCACCTCGCGGCACTCGCGACAGCGTGCATTTACATCAATTCGTTTTCTTTGAAAATACGTACAATAGATACATCTTATAGTTATCCTTTCGCATGCGTACAATTAATAACTTTGGGTACGTAAAAATGGGCTTTCATGGAAGGGCCGTACATACATATACGTTTGAAAGCGTGGCATCTTCTTTCGTGAACATTTTCTTAAAGAGAAGAGCTTTTCCTTTTCGTTTCGTAATTTCTAGAAAACTCCAGGAGGGCATGAACGTAATACTTACCTGGACTCTATGCTATTTGCATATCATGCAGTCGATTCATGCGCGTGTCAGCTGGCAACCTACATGCATACATCACCTTAACGTCATTCTCTATCTAATGCATAAGCAACTGAACTAGAAATAGAACTACACTATACTTGAAACACTCTCCTTCTATCTCGTGCACTTACGTGTCATTCACTACGTTAAAACCTTCAGGGACCCATTTCGGTCACCCCATCTTCCAACTCAACGTCTTGCCTCGAGTGCTCATTCACTAAAGTGAACCCATGATTCATCTTAGGATTAAGATACTAAGTCCTCTGTCTCATTCTTCTCATTAACCACGTTCTAACGCATGACTCAGACCAACTAAGTCACGCATCCCTTCCATAGACAGTACACTCGTCACTATCTTCATGCATCTTAGCCCATACTAATCCTCATTCCCATCCATACAAGACACACGGTTCTACACCAACTCTGAGGCTTAAGCACCGTGTACCTATGCTTTCGACAGATTACCCATTACATATGGTGAATCCATCCGGCACATGTGTCTAACCAGATTACACATGTACCTTACCCCTTTATCACCTAAAATCAACATATAACATGTTGATTATCTGCTCATAGGGATGAGGGCCATATTCTGATACCAACATTCTCTTAACTTGGCTAGCATGACTCTTCATGCTATCCGTCCCTTCTTACAGTTCATCCCAACACTTAACGCGACAAGACTCCGTTCACAACTACGCCCTATGTCACATCATATAGCTTAAGACTATTCCCAAGCTACATAGTCACCTTGTCACATCACCTGACATCCCGCTACGTCATTTCTTACATCAACCCTTAACTCATCACGAGTACGGTTCCTCACGTACTCTCATAACATCGTGACATCTCGTCACGTTCCCGTTACGCCATTCCAAAGCTAACTCCTTATCCATCATAAGCATGACTGTCAATAACCATGTCACTTCGTGACGTTGCCCAGTCATGCTTCCGCTGTGTACTCTTATACTTGTTCTGCTACTACACCCATACTTCTAGCCATAAGTCCATCACGGTGACACTTGTCACCATAGACTACAGGCTACGCCATAACGACTTCGGGACACTGTTCCACAGTTCCTGACACTATTCATCACATTCTACGCCCATCAACAGCACAACCATCCTTATTTCTGCGACACGTCACATGGAGTGTCACTGCCTCGTGGAGTACACTCCACGTATACTCCATTTCCACACGCTACAACCTATCATCAATATGGCATACCAATCATACGATGCATCACTCTACCATAAAGAGTACACTCTGCGTGTACTCCCTTTCGACATGCCACATCACCACTATGGCATACTTGCCATATGGTGCATCTCTCCACCACATAGAGCACACTTCACGTGTATTCCATTTCTATTTACACTCGTTACGCCACATTACCATGATGGCCTATCCGCTGTATAGTGCGTCACTCCATTATATGGAGTACATTCCACATGTACTCCCTTCATACCCGCTACAATCCATCATCAATATGGCATACCGGCCATACGATGCATCACTCCACCACATAGAGTACACTCCACGTGTACTCCATTTTCCACACGTTACGCTACATCACCACTACGGCATACCCGCTGTATGGTGCGTCACTCCATTACATGGAGTACACTCCACGTGTACTCATCCCGTTCCACAATACGCCAGGAGGGTATATTTTACATATACTCACCTTATCTCACACTACACCACACACAGAGTACACTCAGCGTGTACTATTCCCACTCCACATACGCCAGGAGAGTATATTCTACATATACTCTCCTTATCCCACACTACGCCACACACAAAGTACACTTACCGTGTACTATTCCCACTCCACATACGCCAGGAGAGTATATTCTACATATACTCTTCTTATCCCACACTACGCCACACACAAAGTACACTTAGCGTGTACTGTTCCCACTCCACATGCCATAACATCCATACAGCACATGCCCCACAACTACACTGCACAGCACAACCATGCCATAATTACGGCACAACTCCACAACTACATTACACAACACAGTCTACAACACTTCGCACATACGCCCAACACTTCACATACACAGCACTACACAATATGCCCAACACTTCACATACACGGCAAATCACATCACCACACTACACAGATATGCCAAACACTTCACAGCGCACTACATAGCGCATCTCCATACAACCCAGTCAATCCCCTAATACCAACAGCACAGTCCACAACCTAATCAACTAATCAATATCTAACATAATTAAAAGGTATAGTGAGTTATACCATCGACGGGATAACCCATGCGTTGCCCATTGACCCTCACGGTCGACGACGTTGGAAGGGTCGTACGTGGCGGTAAACCCACGTACGTTGACTGTTTGGGCGTTTGGATAGCTAAGTGTGGTCTTGGAAGGGCTCGTGATGGCATCATGATGGTGGTAAGGGGCATAACATGGCGGCTCTAGCCGTGTACAATGGCGGTCAGTCACGCGCAGTGACTTTCCATCACGTCAATGATTACCCACCACGTAAAGTGGTGGTTTGGACCTAGGGCTTGGCTAAGGGAGGTACGGTGGAACTTGTGGTGGCGTCGAGGTGGCGCCAAGGTGGCTCACGACTGCAGATCTGGCCGCACGATGGAGGAAAGGCCGTGGGAGAGTGAGAGAGAGTGTGCATGCATGGGTGACAGATCGGGGCCGTGGAAGGTTGGGTTGGCCTCGTGGTGGCCTAAGGAGACCGGAGAGGGTGGTTACCCACCGTGGGTGGCGGTGCACGACGGTGGAGGACGTGCAACTCATGCGTTAAAGAGAGAGGGAGGTCGTGCGATGGAGGAGGGCTACTGGCCTCGGGTCACACGGAGGAGGAAGGGGAAGGGGAGGAGAGGTCCATGGTGGTGCCTGGTGGCCGTGGGTACCGCGCACGGCAGTGCACAGTGAGGAAATGGGTTAGAGACCCATTTCGGGTTCTTGCCATGGAAGGAGAGGGAGGGTTGCGCAACAGGGGCTGGCTTCGGTGGAGGATGATGGCCGGCAGGAGGAGAAGTTGTCGTGGGAGTGGTGGCGCCGTTGGGCGGCGCTACGTGCATCAAGCCCATTCGGGCTTTGCACTTCCAGCGGAGAGGAGGAGAGAGCGTAAGAGGGAGAGGTTACTACGGGGAGGCTCGCCGGAGGAAGGGGGAGCTGGTGGTGACGGTGGTGAGGGTTGCCGATGCACGGCAGCGTCGAGCTGAGGCATGGAGCAGTTCGGGCGTAGGAGCTGCGTACAACGTATGCCGAAGGAGAGAGGGAGGAGAGAGAGAGAGGGCTGGGGAAAAAGTGAGGGAAAGAGAGAGGGGGTCTGGGTTTATAAGGACTCGTTTGTTTTCAGGAAACATCTCATCTCATCTTATCTCATCTCACTTCATCATTACAATTTTCTCAAATTCCCACACAAAATAAAATAAACAATTCAAATTTTTCAAATCTCAAAACAAAAATAATATTAAAAAATATATTCTAACAATATTTTATTCAACTTTTTAACTTTAATCTCATCTCATCTCATCTCATCTCTGAAAACAAACGAGCCCTAACTTAATTAAAAGCACTTAGAGGAATTAAGGTAAATATTATTTTAAACTAACTTTAGTTTATAAAATAATATTTCTTCATCATTAATAAAATGATAAAGTCTTATTTAATATCTTTAAGAGAATAAAACCATTAAATTAATTAAAGCTTTCAACATAATTTAAATCCCATAATATTTTAAATAACTGGAATCATTTTAATATTAAATATTAAAATGATCTCCAACAATTATAATATTTTGGAGCTCATCAAAATATTATAATTGTCTCATTTAAAAGTAATTTTAACTCAACGATACTGGAAACACCTCATATAAATATTTTCAGTACATTTAAAACACTAGGCGTACCTTAGAAGTCACCTAATATCTCGAGAGGCACGTTGTCATGGTTCGGCACACATGACGATGCTCGCAGTCGCCAGAAAGAATGGCAGACTGTTGCATAATTCCGTCATCAGAATTTGCTTACGTCAGAAAGGAGGAACCTTAAGTAAGAAAGAGAGAAGCTTACGTAAGAAAAAAGGAGCGGGGGTTACAGTCTTTGTGGTGGGTCTTTTTATAAAATATTTTGAGAAAGGACGACGGGAATTACCGTCTGATTTAAAACTTTTTGCTTCTTCCCAGGGTGTAAGACTCTACATTTATAAAATAAAAATGTGCTTTTACAATAAAAGAGGTTTACAGCTGAAAAACATCATTTTTAATAATAAAAGGCCCTCTTACATTTAAATGCTCGTGCCTAGACTTCCGTGCTCTTCCCCATGGGCCATGTCTGTCCCGACGCATACTTCATTTCCTTCCCTGTGGGGGGAGGGACATGCATAAAAACTAAAATGAGTCGAAAACTCGTAAGCAATACTTCATGCAGTTAAAATATAACAACGTAGGTTTTCATTCATGCATTCATCATTCGTACATACTATACATACATGCGTGCGTGCATACGTGCGTTCGTTTGAAAACGTCACTGGACGGGGTTTACCTTTCTTTTCGTAAAACGTTTCACCCGTCAGTGCCTTCATTTCTGCAAGAGTGCAGTGCCTTCATTTCTTAAAGTGCATTTGTGCATGCATACATACGTACATACATACATTCTTTCTTTTCACTTTCATAGGCCGGTACACACTGTTACCCCCCGTGTGTTAGGGTTAGCGGCCCTTTGACCTGGATTCCTCCCGTGGCCACAGGTTGGGAATCCCTTTTCATAAGGGGCAGCACTGGGTGCACTACCAGTACTACTTACCCAGCATTGCAATCTGCCCATTCATTAGTACCCTTTCATTCATTCATATGGCCGTTACGTATCTTCATACATTTCATGCTTTCATTCATTCTTTCATTCATTCGTTCATGCCAGCTCTGAAGAGCTAGAGCTACATTCATTCATGCCAGCTCTGAAGAGCTGGAGCTTTCATTCAGTTCTTTCTTTCATTTAACATGAGAAAACATTTCTTTTCATGAGAAAACATCATTTCGTGAGCATGGGCTTGAACGTCCTCTTTCATGACGTCCACAAGCATCACCTCGTGGCATTCACAAAAGTATCGGTTCTTACCGTCCATAAAACATAAAGCACGAGCTCAAACTTCGCCTTTCCCGGCATCCATAAGCATCACCTTGAACATCGGCCTTCGCAACATCCGCGAGCATCACCTCGTGGCGCTCGCGACAGCGTCGGTCCGTAGGATCCACGAAGGCGTCGGCTCAAGCTCGTCTTTCATGCATTTTCATTAGTTCGTTTCTTTGAAAATACATACAATAGATACATCTTATAGTCATCCATTCGCATGCGTACAATTAATAATTTTGGGTGCGTAAAAAGGGGCTTTCATGGAAGGGTCGTACGTACATATATGTTTGAAAGGATGGCATCTTCTTTCGTAAATATTTTCTTAAAGATGAGAGCTTTTCGTTTTCTTTTCGTATAATTTCTAGAAAACTCCAGAAGGGCATGAACATAATACTTACCTGGACTCCATGCTACTTTCATACCATGCAGTCCATTCATGCGCGTGTCAGCTGGCAACCTACATGCATACATCATCTTAACGTCATTCTCTATCTAATGCATAAGCAACTGAACTAGAAATAAAACTACACTATACTTAAAACACTCTCCTTCTATCCCGTGCACTTACGTGCCCTTCACTACGTTAAAACCTTCGGAGACCACTTACGGTCACCACATCTTCCAACTCAACGTCTTGTCTAGAGTGCTCATTCATTAAAGTGAACCCATGATTCACCTTAGGATTAAGACACTAAGACCTCTGTCTCATTATTCTCATTAACCACGTTCTGACGCATGACTCAGACCAACTAAGTCACACATCCCTTCCTTAGACAGTACACTCCACATGTACTCATCCCGTTCCACAATACGCCATGAGGGTATATTTTATATATACTCTCCTTATCTCACACTACACCAGACACAAAGTACACTCAACGTGTATTATTCCCATTCCACAATATGCTAGGAGGGTATATTTTACATATACTCTCCTTATCTCACTTTATGCCATACACAGAGTACATTCAGTGTGTACTCTTCCCATTCCACACAACGCCACACCATCCATACGGCACATGCCCCACAACTACACTGCACAGCACAACCACGCCATCATTACGGCACAACTCCACAACTACATTACACAACACAGTCCACAACAATTCACACATACGCCCAACACTTCACAGTGCACTACACAATAAGCCCAACACTTCACATACATGGCACATCACATCACCACACTACACAGATATGCCCAACACTTCATAGCGCACTACACAGCGCATCTCAATACAGCGAACTCCACAAATACTAACAGCACAGTCCACAACCTAGTCCACTAATTAACATCTAACATAATTAAAAGGGATAGAGAGTTATACCATCGACGGGATAACCTGTGCGTTGCTCGCTGATCATCACAGCCGATGACGTTGGAGAGGTCGTACGTGGAGGCTAACCCACGTACGTTGACTGTTTGGGCGTTTGGGTAGCTAAGTGTGGTCTTGGAAGGGCTCATGAAGGCCTCGTGATGGTGGTGAGGGGCATAACATGGCAGCTCTAGCCGTGGGCAGTGGCGATCAGCCACGCGCAGTGACTATCCATCACGTGCAGTGGTTACCCACCACATAAAGTGGTGGTTTGAACCTAGGGCTTGGCTAAAGGAAATGCGATGGATCTCGTGGTGGAGTCGAGGTGGCGCCACGATGGCTCACGGTGGCGAATCTGGCCGCACAGTGGTTGAGAGGCCGTGGGAGAGTGAGAGAGAGTGTGCGTGCATGGGTGGCAGATCGGAGCCATGGGAGGTTGGGTTGGCTTGGTGGTGGCCTGAGGAGGCTGATGACGGCGGTTACCCACCGTGGGTGGCGGTGCACGACGTGCAGCCTGTAAGTTAAAGAGAGAGGGAGGCCATGCGATGGAGGAGGGCTACTGGCCTCGGGTCACATGGAGGAGGACGGGGGAGGTAAGGGGAGGTCCATGATGGCGCCTAGTGGCCGTGGGTGCCGCGCACGGCAGCGCTAGAGGTTGCACACGGTGAAGTCATGCGTGGGTCTCCTTGTGCGTGCTTGTGTGCAATGGAGGGGGAAGGTGGCTGCATGGGAGGTGGTGGTTTTGCTGGAGGGTGGTGGCCAGTGGCAGAGGAAGCTGCTGTGGAAGTGGTGGCGCCGGAGGACGGCGCACGGCAGCGCTAAGGACAGCAAGCCCATTCGGGCTTTGCACTTCCAAGGGAGAGGAAGAGAGAGCATGAGAGGGAGGGACGGCCACATGGAGGTTCACCGGAGGGAGAGGAGTGCGACGGGCGGTGAGAGCTGCCGACACACGGCGGCGCCGGGCTGAGGCATGGAGCAGTTCGGCGAGAGAGGGGCTGCGTACTACCTTTAGTTCATAAAATAATATTTCTTCATCATTAATAAATGATGAAGTCTTATTTAATATATTTAAAAGGATGAAACCATTTAATTTAATTAAAGCTTTCAACATAATTTAAATCTCAATAATATTTCAAATAACTGGAATCCTTTTAATAATTAATATTAAAATGATCTCCGACAATTATAATATTTTGGAGCTCTTCAAAATATTATAATTGTCTATTTTAAAAACAAGTTTAACTCAACAATACTGGAAATACTCATATAAATATTTCCAGTACATTTTAAACACTGGGCGTACTTTAGAAGTCACCTAATATTTCGAGAGGCACGTCGTCATGGTTCGGCACACATGACGATGCTCGCAGTCGCCAGAAAGAATGGCAGACTGTTGCATAATTCCGTCATCGGAATTTGCTTACGTCAGAAAGGAGGAATCTTACGTAAGAAAGAGAGAAGCTTACGTAAGAAGAAAGGAGCGGGGGTTACACACTGCCTAGCTAAGAAGGCCCTAACTCTCTCTGTGGAGTGTATCCTTGTAAAGGATTATCCTCCATCTATTCACAACCTTCTCCATTTGAATTTATAATGAAAGAAGTCCATATTTCCAAAAAAAAAAAAAAGGAATAGCTTGGGCCACATCTTTTATTAATATTTCCCAACCAACTTGTGATAAGAGTTTTTCTTTCAAACCTTGTAATTTATTTCAAACATCAGACTTCAAATACTGAAAAGTTACAGATTTAGAACGTCCAACAAAAGATGGCAAGCCCAAATAACGATCATATGCTTGAATGGAGTGTACATTCCAAATATCCTTGATAGTCTGAATTTCATTCACACCAGCATTTCTAATAATTAATAACTCTTTATTTTTCAGATTTAATTGATGTCCAGAAGCCGTTTCATAAATCCATAGTAGATTCTTGAGAGCATAATTTCCAGCAATAGTAACTTGACAAAACAACAAACTATCATCAGCAAAAAACAAGTGACTAATTGTTGGCACCCCATTACATACTTTTACCCCCCCCCCCCCCTCCTCAATCATCCTCCTATTTTCAACATCTTGAATAAGAGCAAATAAACCTTTAGCACACATAACAAACAAGTAGGGTGACAACAGATCAACTTGTTTCAATCCCCGTGAGGGGACAAAGGATGATGTAGATACATCGTTAATTAAAATCTTGTATGATACCGAAGAGATACATGACAAAATCAGCGCTTCCTTAATCAACACTTATTCAAGAAACTTCCACTCCACCCTATCATAAGTCTTATTCATATCAAATTTAATATACATAACCCCACGTCTACCCCTCCTCCTTTTTATAGAATGGATAGCCTTATAAGTAAGAAGCATATTTATCTGTGATAAGCCTCCCCAAGAGAAAGGCACTTTGACTAGAAGAAATAATTTGTGGCAAAATATTTGTCAACCTATTTGTAATCATCTTAGCAATTATTTTGTAAACATAAACTAATAGACAAAAAATCTTGGATTTTCTCAGGCTGACTTTTCTTTGGGATAAAAACAATAAAAGTTTCATTCAATTTAGAAGGAATAGTACCTTGATTTAGAATGGACATCACTATCTTTTTCACCAAATATCCGGCAATATGCCAATACTTTTGGAATAAAATCAGAGACATCCCATCCGAACTAGAAGCCTTCATGGGTTGCATTTGGAATAAAGTTTGTTGTATGGAGAGGTCTTTTCAACCTTGTTAAATGGCCCAACAATACCGATTGATGCCTATACGAGAGGCCCATTGAGTTGGAAGACTACGGGAATACTGTACACTCGCTACCATGAAATTGTGCCACCTAACAGGATTAATACGATAACCAATACTGATAGCTAGAGATATTCCCCACTAAGGAAATAGCGGGATATTCACCTAAAAAAGGTAACTCATTCCTTCTTCATCTGAATCCTGGGAACTCAATAATTGAGTCCCCGAGATCAAGGGAAAAGATCAAACTATCCTTATTAGCAAGAATTCAAGTCTATATATGCTAGCACTGGTGATCCAAGGTAATTTTTCCCAAATCTTTCGTTATAGTACGTCGCACCTATATTTCTAACTTAGGCATCAGAGATGCACCAGGCACACCGGGCTCACATCTTTTCTTGTCATAGGCTGATAGCACAAGGTGGTGAAACACATCCTCAACAATGTTGCCGTCAATGGGATCAACACATAATTCCTTGTGGCATCTCAACGTGTTTTTCACATGCCTACTACAACATGCTTCCATACAACCTGTGACCAAGAAACTACTTCAATGAATATGGAAGCATGGCTTTTGGAGATGGAAGAACAGTTGAGGAAGATGGGTATAGCAATAAAGGCCCTCTAGTGAGAAAATGAGAGCCTTAGACGGAAAGATCCCGATTATGGCAAGGGTGCCCAAGCCATAATGAACGACTAGATGAGGAGGCACACAACGCTGGTGGAGTGAATGCCGAGGATGCAGAGAAGAAAAAGATGCATGACGAGTTGTGCAGTCTCATCGATACATATGAGGAGATGGTCAAGTAGATGGGGGAGTCCTCCTCAATCGATCAGCTGCTTATGTGATGCCCTAGATTCCATTGGGATCGAACAAATATCTCAAGCATCAGGACATGTAACACAAGGTTATTTGCTCCTGTTCATAACAATTAAGAGCACTCTCATTGGATTAACTAAAGTTAAAGGACATTTTTTATGAATGTAAGAGAAATTTGACTTTTGATTATTCCATTCACATAAATCTTCACATTGGAATAGCTATTTTTTTATTATATAATAATAAAATAATATAAAATGAATTTAGTTTTAGTTATTCACATCAAATCTCCACATTAGATTATACATTTATTCATTATATAGTAATGAATCACTAATCATTTCAAAATTATTTAATTTTTTTAATTATTAATTTATTTTATTTTATCATATTTTACTATTCTACCTATTATATATTAATTAATAATCATATTCTTATTAAATTAATATATCACTAACTCAAATTAATATATTAATTATGATAAAATATGTGATAGAAAGAAAGGGAGAGAGAAATAATTAATAAAATATGTATTTGATGTATGTACAATAACCTTCAAATTTGAAAAAACTTTTGAAAGTCACTATAGCCAAATTCCAACATATTTGGAATTTGGCTAATCTAATGTGAGCATATTTTGCTCTCTAATAGCTAAATACTTATTGGATTTAGCTTTTAGCTAATCCAATAAGAGTGCTCTAAAGATGTAATACACCTAGCATGCATCTAGCAATACATAAGATTCACAGCAGATAATTGTTTCCTTTGAGCAATACTATGCACCAAACTAAAATATTCCAAATACTTAAACAAAATCCATACATATTGGAATACTTAACATCTATGATTGAAATATGAGTCTCAAAAGGACTGTAATCTCAAAAGTGATGGAGACAGAGCTCCATAATTAAATCACCAAAACATAATCACTAGGCTAGTTCATCGAGCAACTCGCGTAACTCGACTAACGATGCCATCATATTGTCTATAAATCTAACTATGGAGGCCACAAACTCTGCGTCGCGTCGACGCCGCCTAATCAACCTCGTCCAATCCGCCAAGCTCAATTCTCTCCTAGTCCTAACACATTTCCTATCATTTGAGGGAATGATAGTTTGGACTACCATGATGAGATTTGAGTATAAATCTCAAGAAGTTAACAGAGAACTTCCACATAAATTAATGATGCATGCATGGTAATAAAGGCATGAATGTATAATCTAAGTCATAAGCAGGCATAAAATAACTTGATGTGTAACATGGTATAATCTGACATGACTTGAACTAAAATGTGAACTGAACTTGGAACTTGACATGACGTGAACTTGATCTGCACTTGAACAAAAAACTTGAAACTGAAACATGGACTGAACATGAACTTGAAAACATGATTGAGCGTGAAATACATGAACTTAATTGAGCATGACTGAACGTGAAAAACATGAACTAAGCATAGCATGAACATGAATGTAAAGATTCATGAACTTGGAATCTTTTCAATGAGCATGATAAATAAACGTGAACATATGGGTGAGACACAATTTCCACTCGATCCGTGTGTCCCTACCGATTATCACATCATAACACAAGTGTAACGTCCCATACCCATAAGCGGTCGGAGATTTACTATATGTCACTTAAAATCATCTCCACACAATATAAATAATATTTTCAAATATTCCATAAACATGAATTCACCTATTTCAGCCAAACATATATACAATCCTTACCAAGCTTTCAATGAAATAACCCAAAAGGATAAATTAATAACTCCACAAATTCTCCAAAATAATAATAAAACTCCCAATAAATCAGATCAAAAAAATAACAATATCATGATCTACACTAAATAAACTCCCTCATAACCACAATATCCTTAGGTAGTCAATAAACAATCCATAGCCAACCATGCCCATGCTTCCTAATCTTGCTTCTTAGCTACGTCATCAATATCATTTGAAAATATTATGAAAATAAGGGTGTGAGTTATCAACAACTCAGTAAGTAGATGACATATATCAGTATGTAAACATAACAATTTACAGAGTACAGAATGCATAACAAAACCTTTCCAGTGCCAGCTTGCAGAACAAAGCACGTTATCAAAGTTAACAGAGCAATGGTTCAAAATATTTCTACTCCAAAGTCCTTTGGGCATGGCATAAACTGAGCACATCATCATATCACATGAACGCATCACATCATAGCAAAGGCCATGTTTTACCCTCGTGGTAGGGTTGTGCTATTCCTAGTGGCTAAACCAGACAGAAATAGAAATAAATCTTCTCCTTATCATTTTCAAAGCCTCTAGTGTGCACACAAGAAAAATCAAACAGAAATTACTTTATTTACAAAGTGGGTGCAATCAAAGATAGAGAAGTTGGTACCAACCATATAACAGAGGCCACAGTTTTATGCCCACAATAACGTTAGAGCAAAGTAGAGACATAATCAAATACAAAATTAGAATGTCATGCCAAAAGTTTTCAGATGCCACATCATATCCAAAAAAGTACTAAACAAAATCATATCATCTTCACATAACATGCACAAATTTCATGAGTAATGCAGAATAAATAACTAAGGTTATTTCAAATTTCTTTTCATTCCCAACCACTCCAATACGGAGGTTTGATGAAGACGCAGATCTTGGTAAAACCCATGTGAACACATCTTCAACACTCACTAATAAATTGCCGAAAAGAAAAAGAAGTGCAAAGGAGTGGAGAAAAAGGACTTACCGTCGTTGATGGCGATCTCGGTGAGAAGGCTCAATGGTAACACCTCTTTGAATAGACCCATGAATGATGGCACTCTAAGTCACAAAAATTCCTTGTGTGAGTGAGAGAAATACAAGGAGGGAATTCAGAGTGGGTGTGTGCTTGTGCGAGAACAGAGCGTGAGTGAATTGGGGTGTGTGTGCATGAGTGAAAGTAGATAGTGAGTAAGCGGAAATGGAAAACCCCTAACTGGCACTGCTTAGGCTGTGGGAACCGTCAGTGACAAAGACTTGAGAAGCAAGGAGCAGTGGCGTGAAACGCCAAGTTCTCTGACTGACACACGAATGAAGGAGAGCAAGAGCAAATTTGTTGTGGGTGAAATTAGAGGGTGAGGGAAAATGAATGTGATTGAGCAACAGAAAGGGAAGTGGGGAAAATGGGATTTCATGGGAGAGAAAATGAGGGAGGAAGGTTAACAAGGAAGAGGGGATTTTGGGAAGAAGAAATTGGAGAGAGAGAGAGAGAGAGGAGAAATCGTCTAGGGTGGGGAAAACAGAAGGGAAGAAGAGCATACCTGACCATATGGCATCGTTTTATGTGGTCTTCAAAGGAACGACATCATTTGGCTAATCCAATTGAGCTCGTCTGGGTTTGGGCCTGGGTCTTACAACAAGTATCTGCACCAGCTATAAATGCGTTAACATAAGTGCCAGTTCACAAGTAAATGCACATGTTGTGGACACACATAATGTACGTAGTATCTGCACCATCAGCATTAGTGTTTGACTTGCTCCGGTGACCAGTTAATTAGGCCTCATTCAAAACCTATTGATCTTTACCTTATCAACCCAAGGAATTTCACACTAGTTTAGATATTCCAGCATGAACAAAAGAGTTCCACTAGGATATTACTCCATCATAGCGCATAGGGTCGTGATAAACAAAAACAAACTTGACTTGACTTGAAAGATTGTTCCCGAGATACACAAATTGTACTCGAGACAAAACGTGACATGAGATGAAAGGATAAATGCCCTGACGTAACATGACATGAGATGAACGTGAGATGAAAGACATGACGCGTAATACGAGACAGACAACATTCATAGCATGGCATAACATATAATAGAAAATATTTTATAACATGACATAATGTGTAATAGATAGCATTAAATAACATAAAATACGTGTAACAGATGCCATTACGTGACATGACATACGTGTAACAGATTGTAATGACAGAATAAGTTATGTAACAGATAAGTATTTCATGACAGAGTGTAACACATGAGGTGACATGGCATAACATGGCATATAGGATAACAAAAATAAATAAACAGTAGTTCCCTTACCCAACACACATATACAATAATCTGATAGTAAGTTAAGAGCTAACTTACACTCGCTATCGCATTTTACGAAAAAAAGAACGAAACACGAGAAACTGTAAGTAGGAGTTCTAAGTGTTAGAAACTTTATCACTAATAATTTAGAAACATGAAAACTAATATCTTAAAGTAAAATTATCATTTTACCTTCTACATGTGAAAAAATGATCATTTTACCTATAACTTAGGAATTTCACATCCTAACTCCAAAAATACCAAAATTTACATTGCTCATGTAAATTTTATCCTAAACTCAAATATCTAATTATAGAAAGTTAAAACAAAACACAACCATGAGAAAAACACCATGGCCGCACTCCAAAGGTCATATCTCTTGATTTTGTTGTAATTTCATCTAACTTCAAAATTTATGATCAAGTCGAAATGTTGCAATAAAGATCCCCATATCCTAAGTTTAAAAATATGCTAAAAACATCCAACAAAATATACTTCACAAAACAAAAAGTTTTTAAGCAAAAGATTCAAGCTTTTAATCAAAACACAAACCCTTAACTCAAGGTTTTGACTATTTTCAAAATAAATCTCCAAGAACTCCAAAAGTTCAAAAAATCTCTTCTAACATATTCATAACATACTCCTAAGAAAACTAACATGCTATGAGTCAATACATAAATGTTACCAAAAATTACAAAATCCCACTTGAAGTACTCGGCTCCAACACTTGGACAAAAACATAATTTTCTTAACTTTGGTTTTTATCAAACCTCTTCATCTAAGACATATCATGATAAAAACCACAAACTAAAAACATCATATCGTTTAAAAAATATATGTTATAGAAGATCCAAGCGTTAAACTTAAAATCACATGGTGAAGATTAAATCAAGACATGGATCTATCCAAAAACCTCATATGTTTTACTTAACCAAGTATCTTCATGCATAAAAATCATATCTTTATAAATAAACTAATTAAATCTTCAAAAAAATATTCTAACATGTAGATAAAAGACTTAGAATCATAAAATAAAAATATCAAAGTCATTGGAGTAAGATTAAACCACAAAAGATCCAAACTTTCTTAAAACATAAACTATTTTTCTCCTTCCAGCTTCTAAGTTTCTAGATCTGAGAAAATATTTAATCAAAAGCTTTTATCATGCAAAAACTCCCTAACAAACATTCATATAAACATGTTAGCAACACTCCATAAAAATTTTGGACCAAGATCTGTCTATTAACTTGGTAAAAAACTACAAAATGAAAACACACTATCCTGTTTATCACCTAGAATAACCTTTACATGGTTAAAGCAACTTTTGACCATTAAAGGCCATGAAATAAAAAAAAAAACAAATGTACCCACAAAACGTAGACTCAAAGGGGAACAAGTTTAATGATGGAATCATCATGATAAAATACTTACAAGGATTGCAAAAATTGCAAGTCACAAGGCTCAGAAAACTGCTCGAGAGAGCTTTTAAGTTCATCTCTATAAAGCGTGTGGGAAAAGAGATGAAATGAGAAATAGAATGGTCTGCACTCTTCTTACACAAACTTAAGGGTGAATTGAGGTCTTGAGTGACACTTGAGTGATGGAAGTCTTGGCCAAAACTAGGGGCAAACTGCCCATGGTATGGGCTGCTTTGATGTGTCGTGTAGGTGGTTATGATGAGGTGGCCTTTGCTTTCCCATCAAGGACTATTTGAGGGCTCTCTTGAGCAGTGGGTGGTCAACCTTGGGTAGGTGGAAACTTCCTCAAGAAACTTTGCCAAGGTGGCCAAAATTCGTGGGTTTAATGGGCCTTAACCAAATTAGCTTTATTTCGGGATTTAAAGAGGGTTTGGTTAGGGTTTGAGATGCTATCAAGCTCAAATCCATTTTTTCTTGACCTAATCAAATTTCCAAGATTTAAATGGATGAATATATATCATAACATGAATTTGAGGGATTAATAGAATGTGAAAGTGATTTAATCAAGTGATTAAACACAATGCTGAAATCAAGTTTGGGGTTTGGGGTAACTGTTTAGGATTTCGGTTTCATCCAAACCTTTTGGAATTTCAATTGAATTCTAGGTATTTAGGGTTTCACTAGGGTTGAAACCCTATTTGGTTTGGTTTGACACAAAATGGATGATTGAATGGAATAGTGTTGTCCAAATAAAACTTATCTAACCTTATTTGGACATTACACATTGTGATTTTGAAAATACTTCACTTGGTGCTACTATCGAGGTTACTATTCACTCCGGAAAAAATGAAAATAAACTTAGCGTTGTAAAATCCTAAATATACATATTAACCTAATAGTGGAGACCTTTTATCAAAATTCAACCCTAAAGTGTCTCGAAATAATCAAAATGCATTTTCGAACAAGCGTTTCATCCAAAAACCTAAAATGGGTTTTGTTGCCCACATGACTAACACAACAGGGGGTGAATTGGGTTGTACTTAAAAACTAACAATTATAAATCAAATGCACAATATAAAATATGTGCAAAATACAAAGCATCAATAAATATAAGGAGTGAGGGTAAGAGAGAAGCAAACTCAATATTTTAACGAGGTTCAACCCCACTGCCTAGTCCTCGCCCCAAGCTACCTCTTGAGGATTCCCAAATTCACTATTCAACCTCTTTCAAGTGGAGATAGAAACCTATTACACCTTTAAGCAATACCACTACAAAGAATCCGTGTAGAACACCCTCTACACTTGCAATCACCTTACACGTGGTGATTCAACTATTCCCTGTGTAGAACTTCTTTTACACACACAATGGTTATACACACTCTTTTACTGATACAAGAGCTGATATTGGGTAGGTTATCGGAAAACACTTCTCAATGAGTGGAATAAAAACAATACAACGCAAACTATATATCTCTCAAAATAAATAAGGGTTAAGGCTCAATGCTTAGAGAATAGAGAATGAAAACTTTGAATGGATGTTGTAAAACTTACAATTGATGTGTATGTGCTCTTATTGTTGTATTCTTGATTTGAAGATCTCAAATGAGCTATTTATAGGCATATGAGACTACTTTTTCAAATTTTAAAAGATTCACATGTCAAAGACAACATCATTCATTTTTCAAAATTTACAAATCAAAGTTTCACTTTTCGTAATTGTAAAAAACAACATCATTCACTATTCAAAATATTTAAATCAAAGTTTTATTTTTTGCAATTTTCAAAGACAACATCATTCATTTTTCAAAATATTCAAATCAAAGTTTCTCCTTCTTGCAATTGTCAAAAACAACATCATTCACTTTTCAAATTTTCAAATCAAAGTTTTACTTTTCGTAATTGTCAAAGACAACATCATTCATTTTTTCAAAATTTTCAAATCAAAATTTTACTTTTCACAATTGTCAAAAATAACATTATTCACTTTTCAAAATATTCAAACAAAATCATTTACCTTTTGCAAATTTTAAAAATAGCATCAATCACTTTTGAAAAGTTTCAAACAAAACATGCACATGTGAAATATAGCAATCAATCATCTTTCAAAGTTTCAAAATTCAAACTTTTAATCATGTCAT
This sequence comes from Juglans microcarpa x Juglans regia, assembly GCF_004785595.1. Classification (NCBI taxonomy): domain Eukaryota; kingdom Viridiplantae; phylum Streptophyta; class Magnoliopsida; order Fagales; family Juglandaceae; genus Juglans; species Juglans microcarpa x Juglans regia. The sequence continues at coordinate 408,437 of NW_024475745.1, forward strand.
GCACATGTGAAAGATGATAATCAATCATCTTACAAAAATTCAAACGTCAAACTTTTAATATTCAAATATGTCATGCACATGTGAAAAATGCAATTTGATGCTTTATGAGAAAATATTAATTTTGAGCCTTAATCCAATTTTGAATTTTATTTAGAGATATACAAAATTACTCTAAGATATTCATTTGTGATTTTGTTCCCTTTCTTGCTCATGCTTGGTTCATTGATGTGCTTGGCTTCCTTGTGTAAGCAACTTGAGCTTGAGACTCCTTTATGCTTGAATTCATTTGTTATCATCAAAATTTATATGTAGATGTGTAATTATATGGAACTTGAAACCTTGTGTTCAACAAGTTTATGGCGCAGACCATAACCTATTCTGAAATTGTTAACTACCTGAAATAAATAAAATCGCATTTTTGGCCCCATAGTGAGTGGCAATACTAACTATGCTGATAGACCAAAACCTACGCAATGGGTCGATTTGTGAAAACTTACGAAGTTTTCATGAGATTCCTAAAGCCTATAGAAATTCCACGATTGAATTTCTAGCTAGCTGTTACACCTTCCCTTCCTAAAAAAATATTTCGTCCTAGAAATCAACATGAGTACTAACAATCAATAATACTAAGGAGAAGATACTGCTCACCAAGCCTACTGTCCATCACTGGACATATCTTCGCTGGTCGGTGCCGGTGGTGGTGCGTCGATATCCATTGGTTTGATGTGCTAGGGTAAGTAGTAGAACGTGTCGTCGTTCGAATCATACACCACGTTATGACCAGGGCCGGGGTGCTACTCGACCTCTTCGTCATCGCTATCTAGTTCTTGACCCTCTACCGGCAAACTTCTATGGTGAGTCGATGACATAGATGATCCTGACATTGCAGGCTTAGTGTTGGTGGTTACGGCGCGAAGCTTTACCGATTCGCTGCATTCAACTTGGTCCTGAACCATCCTTGCCTTGAAACTGTCCCAGTCTATCCATGTAGTCAGGTGTAAAGGCAGGTAACATTCTTCACAAGGTAACGCCTTCCTTTCGTAGCCCACACCGTTACTATTGAAATCCATAATGTTAGTACGGTGGTGTTCTTGACATTCCATCTTTTGCCAGTAAGCGACTATCTCTCTATGTAGTTCAGCAAGTTGCCTCCAATGACGCTCTTCTCTCATCTCACGCACTCACTGTGCGGAGAGGGTCAATTTCCTGGTAGTCTTGCGCTATCGTGCCATGGAACTACAAAAAGACAATCAAAATTGAGAATAATCCATAACATACACACTAAAGATGGCCCACATAACTTTGAAACTTAAACACACACCTTTATTCGATATCCAAACAAAGAAGTACAATATCTAATACAAACATCCTGAACATAAGTGAACCACAAAAATATTGGTTGAGCCAAGACCAAAACAAAAACAACAATGGCTTAGATGTTAAATAACTGGGAGTACTTGGCTTGCATGTCAACTCCTTCTCTCATGTTGCCTATTGAACATTATGATTTTGCCACAATACTTTGACCAATGGAATATTGCAGCTCCATAACTCTTTTTCCTTCTAGTCAATGATCTGTACCGGCTTCTCTTCATAGGTCAAGTTGGATTGCAAAGGTATGCTATCGAGATCTACCATTGTTGGTGTCTGATTCCCAAAATTCTTCTTCACTGAAAACACATGGAACACATTGTGGATTCCATGGAACTCAGTTGGCAACTCCAGACAGTACGCAATTGCTCCCACTTTCTCCACTATCTCATAGGGTTCTACTTATCTTAGACTAATTTTCTTCTCACTCTGAAATGGCTTACTCCTCTCATAGGAGATACCTTCACATAGACCCAATCTCCAACTTCAAATTCTATACTCCTCCTTCGGTTATCAGCGTAAGGCTTTTCTCGACTTTATGTTGTTCTCATCCTTTCTCTGATTGTGTGGAGTTGGTCTTTTATCTCTTGCAAGACTTCCGGTCCAAACACTTTACTTTCTCATATTTCGTCCCAATACAATAGGGATCGACACTTCCTACCATACAAGACTTCATATGATACCATCTAAATGATGGCTTGAAAACTATTGTTGTAAGCAAACTCTACTAGAGGCAGTTGCTTCTCGCATTTCCCTTCATGTTCCAATACACAGGCTATTAGTATATCTTCTAATGTCTGAATCTTCCTTTCTGTTTGTCCATCTGTCTGCGGATGGTAGGCACTACTAAACTTCAAACTAGTGCCCATTGAATTCTGCAAACTTTGCCAGAATCGTAACTTAAAACGAGGGTCTCTATCCAACACAATTGTCTTAGGCACTCCATGCAATCTAACGATCTCTGTTATATAAATTCTCGTCAATTTCTCCAGAGAATCTATATTCTTGATGGGTATGAAGTATGCGCTTTTTGTTAGACTCAACTATCACTCTAATAGTATTATTCCTAGCTGAAATTCTTGAAAAACCTACTACAAAATCCATCGAGATATCTTATCACTTCCATTCTGAGATTGGCAGTGACTGCAATTCACCTGTCGGCTTCTGATGTTCTACTTTAACTAATCTGCAGACAGAACACCTGTTCACAAATTTTGCTACGTCTTTCTTCATTATTTCCCACCAGAAATGCTGCTTCAGATCCTGGTACATCTTCGTACTATCGGGAAGAGTGGTGTAAGGTGTGTTATGAGCTTCATTCAACACCTTTTTCTTTAACTCTTGATCTGCTGGGATGACTCTTCGATTCTTGTAATACAGAGTCCCATCTTATCTGATATTGAAGTCTTTTGGTCCTTCCGACTTCTCAACTTTTCTGACGACTTACGAAAGCTTGCTATCTTCTTGCTAACAGTCTTTCAATTCTTCTCAATCCAATGGAATGAACTCTTGAGCTGCAGTTAGAACGACTTCTTGACTATAGTTCCCGATCAACAGTTTCATACTACATAAGAGGGAACTTACTTTTGACAACAGAATAGACGAATCTTTCGAATTGTTCTTGGGACTCAAAGCATCGGCTACCACGTTGGCCTTTATGGGGTGGTACTTGTAAGACGGCATGCTTTTCTTCTCCTGGCCCTCGAACGCATCAGCCGAGCATATGCAAGGTGCTTGCTCGCCCACCCATGTGTTGGACTGGCTACACTTTGCAGCACCTACTGTTAATTCCTTAGACCACTGGTTTATCATCTTTTCCTTTCTCTCAACTCCAAGAATGGTTTGTCCCCTTTTTGGGTTAGGTTGTTCCTCACAACAAGTATTAGATCAAGTCTCAATTTATATAGTGCCACACATGTAAACGGTAACCTAGAAAACTCGGATCGGACCAAAAAAGCTAAAAGTTCCGGTTTTTATGATGAATTAGTCGGTATCGGTTCTTAAATTTTTAAAACCGATGTCTACTAATTCGGTTTTAAAATTTATTCAAAATCAGACCGAACCGGACCGATTATACCTCTAAATAAAATTTATTTAATAATTTGCCAAAGGGTATTCTCTACTTCCCGCCCTAAATGCACCACCCGTATTTATTTTTCCCTCCCAACTTTCTATTTCTTTCTTCTGCTGATCAAGTAATAAATCAATAATATTAAAGTGGAGCTCATGAGTTCTCACTTTACTTGCTGACCAAGTTTGAATAACTGTAATTGGACTCGTCTATTTTTGGAGATGAGATGAGTTGAGATTAAAGTTAAAAAATTGAATAAAATATTATTAAAATATATGTTTTAATATTATTTTTATTTTAGGATTTGAAAAAGTTGAATTATTTATTTTATCTTATATTGGAAGTTAAAAAAGTTGTAATAATTAAGTGAGATGAGATGAGATGAGATGAGATAAGATATTTTCTGAAAACAAAAGACAGTCTTTCAAGCTTTTGTTTCAATTTATTTGCGATCCAGGAGTCATACGTGCTATGATGCTATCATCGTCAATTAAACTTTAATTAGTATTACCACTATAATTAATAATTTAATAAAGAAATAGTCCTATGACTATGCCTACGGAGGAAAAACAGAGGCAGCAGCAGCAATGAGCGATAGCGATTGGTTTGTCTTTTTTATAATAATAATGATAGTAATGCTTTTTTCCGAAGCCTTGGGCAGGAAGTGCCTTTCCTAGGAAGCGAACAGAATTTTCCACGTCTTTTTCCCGTCACCCAGCACGAGCCTCCGCTATGATCTCTTAGCTGTCTGTGTATAACATAGCGTTGCAGCAAGCTTCATTCTCTGCAGCCCAGTTATTTGTCGAAGTGTTCTTTTAAGATTCTTCCCACCCACTCCCGTACGCTTTGGAACTCTCCTCTCTACTCCTTTCTCTTTTTTCCCTTCAATCACTCTCTGCTTCAACTATATTTGATTCAATTGACGAGAGATTTTATAGTGTTGCAAGCATTGTTGCAAGTTGCAACTGTGACTCTATCTTCAGATTGGTTAGTTGTTCCTCGTCGGTAATCTTTATTGTCTCATGCTGCTATGTGTTCTGTTCATTGACTTGTAAACTTCAAACTTTCAGGGATCAGAAGACTTGCACTTCCCAAGAGCTTTCCTTTGCAAATATCTTTGTTGAAAAAGGAAACATGAATTCTGAGATCATCAAAGAAACTGCCTGCCCTGAAGCATGCAATCAACATCGTGAGATTGGTGCATTGAGAGATAATCTTGTGGAAGAAGCTAATGCTCAAGAAAGGGGTAAAATTTATTGTATTGTGGGTGTTTATTTCTTCACGCATTGACTGTTATCAATTTTTTGCTTACAATGCCTTATATGTAAGGAGTAAACCTTTTGATGATTGCCACTTATACTCGTATCTGTAACTATTAAATCTACAGGGAACGAACCTTATATTGATGAGCAACCCAGTTATTTCCCACCTGAACTGGTCGGTCATGTTCCAAAGAATTCGAATTATCATTACTACTTAATGGAGCTGGAGCAGAAATTTGTTTACGATATTCCAGTTCATGATATTGTGCTTGTACTGAGTAATAAGCTAGAAGCTGAACTTGGAAGCTTGCATTTTGACTTGGATGTTGGCAGGGGTAGTTTGACGGTGAACTTTAAATATTTAGGAGTGATTAATCTCAGCACAGATCAGGTCACTTCTCTCTCTCTCTCTCTCTGTTTTTTTCACTTTGCTTTACTTTGTTAGTTTAAGTGATATATTAAATAATAAAGCATTTTGTTTGCAGGTCCTTTTGTGTAGAAGGTTTCAGAAAACTCTTTTAAGAGTTCTTATTTATCAAGATTTGAATATGGATGGAGATATTTTGGGAGCAGAGACTGATTATCTTTTGCTTCCAGCCACGGGAAAGCATCAGAGATCTGTGATCATTGATTGGCATTGCGTTAAATCTGTGCCATTTTCGTGTGAGAAGAATGGTGAATTTCACTTGAATTGTGCTTTACCCAAGGATTGTGCTCGTATTGTACAAACCAAAGATGGTCCTGTATGCACTTGCCTGCTACAGAATTCTTTGGTGTACACCCCTCACACTGGTCAGGTGTATTGCACAATGGGGATTTTGGGATTGAATGCAAACTCACGTATGCAGAACCGTCAAGGCAAAATCAATACTTACAAGGAGTACTATGAAGAACGGTATGTAACTATTATAGATTGTCGAATGTAAATGTACTGTTGTTCTTTAAGAATATATATATATATATATTGTAATTGTGGAATGCTAATTGTAATTAATCCAAAATTTTCCAAACACAGGCATGGCATCAAGCTGTGTTTTGAGCACGAATCATTGGTTCGTGCAAGACCTGTTTTTCGGGTGAAAAAATACCTTCAAAGATGCAGAAATCAGAAAAAGAAAGGTTTGAAGTTCTTACTTGTTATATGTCAGATTCTCATCCTTTCTTTTGACAAAAGCCCTAGTCAATCACGATTCTCTTGGGTAGGCTTTCAGTTTAAATGTTAGTCTTCTTGGCTCTACCCTATGTTTGGCATATTGATATGGTTTGTATAAAAAGAAATAATCCAGCCTTGTTTATTTCTTTTTTATTCCACTAGTCTTCTGGGTTACAAGCTTATTTAGATTATATTGTTGGCTTTGGACTTATCCGATTCATTTTAATTAGAACAAAATGAATTATCTCTGCTGGTCTTTTTTTTCTATGCTAGTTGTTCATCATCATTTACTCCTCAAATCTAGGTTGCATTATGATATTTTGATGAGGGATGGAGTGAGAATGTATAAGATACCCTAGAGGAAGTGTGCATGAATAAGATCTTTGACATGATTAGACCTATGATACTTCTTTATTAGTAAACGTTACATGTTTTATCTTTTCAGAATCAAGTATGATGTCAGTTGAATTGCCTCCGGAGCTTTGTTCTATACTTATGTCACCAATATCAACCAATACATTTTATTCTTTCTCATTTGTTCCTTCAATCATGCACCGGTTTGAGTCTTTGCTTATAGCTGCCAACTTAAAAAAGATGCATTTGGATCATTGCACACAAAATGATGTTATCCCAATTTCCAAGGTGCGTTATCCTTCTTATAAATGTGCTCTTTATAGTTGTTGGCATTAATGTACTTAAGGCTTGGTTTGGGTAGTGAGAATACTTGAGAAGTGTTGAAAATGTTTGTAAATAGTAGTAAAAAAGTAATAAAAAAATAATAATAAAATATTGAATAGTAGTAAAAAGTAGGTGAAAAGCAATGAATAGTAGAAAAATAGGTAAAAAATAATAATAAAGTAAAGAATAGTAGTGAGAGTACTTGAGATACTCTCACTTGCCAAACACACCTTAAAAGTCTTACCAGTCTATCATCGGCGACTATTTATCATTGAGAAAAGATTTGAAAAGATTACAGTTGCTGTTACGAGCGGGCAAGATCAAGCATGCTACTGTTAGGACATTGGGGATAAGCCGTCATTTTTTCCATATAGTTGCTTGATAAAGCATATTTATTAATATTTTTACTGATATTTTGTATTAGTAAGACTTTCATTCCTTTTGAAGATATGCGGTATCAGTATCACTGTCATTAACGGCATGTTGAACATTTGTTAACCATATCTTCATGCATGGCAGGTCTTGGAAGCAATTACTACAAAGAAATGCCAAGAGACATTTGACTTGGAATCCTTAGAAACGCTTGGAGATTCATTTCTCAAATATGCTGTGAGTCAACAACTTTTTAAGACCTATCAAGATCAACCCGAGGGTGTACTTACTTCGAAGAAAGTAAAAATAATTTCAAATGCGGCTCTTTGCGAGTTTGGATGTCACCGCAAACTTCCGGTAAATGTGTTTTTACTAGTTCTTTAAATTCTTGGTGTTGCCATTCTCCTCGTGAATTTGTAATATTCATATCTCTCTCTCTTTTTTCCCTATCTGTAATAGATGTATTGTTGCTATCATATACATATATATATATATATATATATAAAACAATCTATATTCTTGTGTGTGTTTGTGTATCTGATATCTTTTCTTTTTGGTATTAAATTAAATGCCAAAAGGATGTTGACTTTGTGTTTGGATTGAAGGTTGTACCTGTTTAGATCCTTCGACACATCTAAGATTTTCATTCTCAATTCTGATAGTATTAATTTATGTAATCTCTATTTATTTATTTTCTTGTTGTAACGGCTTGCATATAATTCTTGTGGGCTCTTTGTTTTTTTTTTTTTTTTTTTTAAGTTTAGTTGAAGTGTATACTCTGCCTACGAAGCCCTTCTCTACTCCCTCTTGTAAATATTTTTTCCTCAATGATCCTGAGCTATTTGTATGAATCGACTCGAATAATACTGCCAAACCTCCTCTTTTAGTGGATTTGTTTTGAAAAAATCTTTAGGCATTTAGTTAACTTATAGATCTAACTTTTTCATCGAAATTTAAGGTCATTTTGGATCTCCCTTTGTGACATGATAATCTATATTGCTTTTCTATGACTATACTGATTACTTTTGTTTAATTTTTTTTTATCGTATATGTGATTAGCTTTACATTCTTCAAATTGTAGGGATTTATTCGAGATGAGTCCTTCGATCCGAACAAGTGGATCATTCCGGGTGATAGATCGGGTAGTGCATTAAGTGAGGAGTTACTTTTTAACATGAGAAAAATCTATATTAGGGAAACTAGGAAGATGGAAAGTGAAACTGTTGCTGATGTTGTGGAGGCACTGATTGGTGCATTTCTAAGCAATGGCGGTGAAACATCAGCATTATTATTTATGGAATGGTTGGGTATAAAGGTGGACTTTCACATAACACCGTATGAGAGACCCTTCCTAATTCACGCTGAGAAGCGTCTCAATGTCAGACATTTGGAGTCCCTATTGAACTACTCATTCCGCGATCCTTCATTGTTAGTGGAAGCATTGACCCATGGTAGCATGCTTCGTGAGATTCCAAGAGATTATGAGGTAAATTTGACAGCAATTTAGTTGAGAATTATGCCATTAATTTCCTCAGGCAACTTGCATAGCAACTTCATATTGTTGATGGTATATGTTTTTTATACAACTTTTTACTGCATGTTTCATGAGAAAATCCAAAGAGCAATAATTTTTCTGTCTACATATACTGTCAATAATATGAATTTTCTGATGAAACACAGACACAAAACCCCTCAAACACGTGATCTATCTCATGATGCCTCTCTTAGTTCCGCTTCATGAGTTTTAGCCTTGTTTGGATTAAAAGAGCCTCTCAACTCATCTCATTTCATCTAATCATTACAACTTTCTCAAACTCTCACACCTTGTTTGGATTAAAAGAGCCTTTCAACTCATCTTATTTCATCTAATCATTACAACTTTCTCAAACTCTCACACACTAAACACAATAAACAATTCAACTTTTTCAAATCTCAAGACAAAAATAGTATTAAAAAATAATATTCTAATAATATTTTATTCAACTTTCATCTTATCTTATCTCATCTCAACTCATTATCCAAACCTTCTTAGTTATCTTACTTCTCTTTGTTTCCTAGTCTTTATGACCTTCTTAAACTAATTAGAGATCCCTGAATTTTTGTTATTCTTGACTTTGTTAAAGGTTTGTTACTTGTGCAGCGTCTTGAATTTCTTGGGGACTCGGTTTTGGATTATCTCATGACCAAGCATTTCTACTATGAATATCCTGGGTTGTCACCAGAACAGTTAACTGACATGAGATCTGCTTCTGTAAATAATGAATGTTATGCACGATCTGCAGTTAAGTTTGGACTACACGAACACATCCTCCGTGACTCACAAGAACTCGACAAGCAGATAGTTATAACTAGTAACAATTTTGAGAAGTTATCATCAAAATCAACTTTTGGATGGGATGCCGAGACCACATTCACCAAGGTTATTGCGCTTACTGCTGTATTTGTTTTCTTGTTGACTTTTATGTTGATGTTTGGTGTCCTCTTTCTTCTTCTTTTTTTTAAAGGACCTAACCTTTATACTTGTGGGTGTAATACAGAAAGGTTTTGGCTTTTCATGTTCTTTGATTTTATTCGAGAAATCACAAGATATTTTCTTATTTGTGACAGGTACTTGCTGATATTATAGAGTCTCTAGCAGGTGCCATTCTTGTTGATTCTGGATACAATAAGGAGAGAGTCTTTGGCAGCATAAGGCCCCTTTTAGAGCCTCTGATCACACCTGAAACAGTAATGTCTCATCCTGCAAAAGAGCTGAATGAACTATGCCAAAAACAGCATTACATTATGAAAGAACCCATCAAGTCCCGCAACGACAACGAGGGTCTTACTTCCATTACAATAAAGGTATATGCTAAAGGTCTCTCATTCGAGCATACAGCTACAGCTGGCAACGGAGAAACAGCAAAAAAATTAGCTTGTAAACAAGTTTTGAAGTCCTTGAAGGATTTCGCTTTACATGGTAAAAGTTAAAAGGATAAGAATATAAAGCCTAGGAGAATTTGCACTTATCCATGTTGAGTTATTACTGTTATATTTCTAAGTATGATCTCTTAAAAAGTTCTCATTTGATGTAAAGTGATTTTGTAATTCCTTTTCTTGTTTTTTGTTTTCTGGCTCCCTCTCTAAAAAAGCGGTGTTGGTTGTTGATTTGGCAAATTTTGCAAGTCGCTGCAATAAAAGCAACGTTGTAATTTTGGAAGTGTACTTGTTTTTAGGAAAGGTATTGTCATTCCCTTCGGCTTCAGCCTGACTGTTAAAAGAATTTTGCTAAACAGAATACATTATGTGATATGGCATAACGTATAACAGAATACATTACATAATATGGATATAATATTGTATAACAGATAAATATTTTTCTCTCTACTAATAATATATATATTGAATATTTTAACCAACTCTGATATTTACACGCAAATGTAACGATGTGTCTATTTAGAAATACAACTGTTTTTAAATATTTTTAAACTATTTTATTATTATTCACAAACTATATACTATTATTTATAAACTATTTATTACTATTTTACAGATTATTTTCATTATTATTATGCACAAATATTTTAAGATATTCTTAATTTCCAAACGAACCTAAATGCTTATTACACCAGAGCAATTTTAAGTTCTTCAAACAAATCAATTATATCATAAATAACTTTTCTTTTAAATAATTGATTTATGAAACCAGTCAAAGTGTGATACACTGATGTGATTGAAATGGTAAAATCCATAATAAAGAGAAGCATTGCTCATTATAACGTACTAATAACGTTTCTAGTACTTTTCAAATTTTTATAATACTGCATTGTCATTATCCGCATCTCATTATATTGATGCGACCATCTCTCATAAAAAATTATTTTCATCAGTCATATCATTTAACACCTTATATTTTATAAAAAATACGCTTACATCTTATAAAAAATATATTTACATTCTATAAAAAATAAATAAATAAATAAATTTTTAAGTCATGTGTAAGATATATGATGTGAACAGTTATTGATTTATAACAAAACTTATCTATCAATATATGAATTTATTATTTAAAAAATAACAGAGGATTCAATAATTGATAGATGGTATCACATAAATACAATGGAATGATAATAGAACGAGTCTAGGATATCTTGCATATCTATGACTATATAGAAGAAGATAAAGGTGTGAGTGGACAGACAATAGGATTGCCCTTTCACTGTGGCTAGACCTTTTCTTTTTTTTTTTTTTTTTTTTTTTTTTTTACCGTTGGATTTCTTACCTCTGCCAAAAACCTTGATGTAACTGCTGACTGCACTAATAACAATGTTGCAATTTTGGAAGTGTACATGTAGATATTATCAGTACCGTAGGCTTCAGTTTCTTATCTTCGCTGTTTGATAAATGTTTGAATAAACCAAAAAAATTTATAAAATTAAATTTATGAATGGATGCATTTTCTTGTGATATGTAAGATTGTAACACTATTTTTATTATAAAGTAGATTTAATATTTCACATCAAATCATATCAGTTTATAAGTTTATTTTGTAAGATCTCTTTGTAGACTTAAAACTCCTCTGTTTGTTTTGACCCAGGGGCGCGAATAAGGTTGAAAGACATAGCCATACTTAATTTTTAAAAGAATCTAGTATCTAAATAATTTTTCGAAGCATTTCTTTAGTCATATTAAGTTTAGTCAATAATTTATCCTAATTAATTTTATTATAAACATTTAAACAGATTTGATTTCATACAACCTTTTTCTTACTCATTAATTTTATTTAAATCTTAAATGACCTTTTTTTTTCAAAAGACCTTTTGATTTCTACTTATTAACATAAATTGTCGTAAATTTAGAATAATCTTAAAGGTCATGCAGTTTAAAAACTGTCTTCTCTTATCATATAGCATTTTGTCTTCTTTCGACTCAGCCATTTTATTTGTTCATGTGTTAAATAACTATAAATGTAAAATAATTTAATGTATAAGATTTTTAAGGCTAGTACCCTTTGTTTTCTTTAATTTATAATATTTTTTCATCACCAAGGCAAGTGGCTCAATAGTTTTTTTTTTTTTTTTCTCTTTTTTAATTTATTGGGGGAAAGAGATTTCAAACTCCATATCTCTATTTTTAGAGGCTGAAAGTTATACCAATAAGGCGTTTGGGCTAGGGAAGATTAGTTAGAGTTTATTGATAGGCCATAGGCCAAAAAATTTATTAAAGCGGTTAAGGAGGATATTGTTGGGTCCTATAATTCAGTTAAGGTCATTTAATGTTTAGGAAACAATGGGCCCCATTTATAGAGTAATACGCCTAAGAAATTATTTAAAAGCTTGTAAATGTTTATGCGACGTGTTGAGGTTACTTTGTATATAAAGGCCCATTACTGGTTGATAAGTGATTCTAGGCCCATGAAAACATAGCCCAATGGACCTTGTTAGACCACTACGTAGCCCAAGAGAGTTGCTAAAAGCCCATAAAAAGGCCCAGTAAATTTTACTACTATACTAATACATACAGTTAGATTGGTTGATTTAAAAATAGATGTAAAACAATATCAGACATGTTTTATCTTACTGATCTTTGTTGAATGCTTCCTGCAATGTCTGTTGCCACAAGTGAAAGCCAACCTTGTAACAAGATTACTTCAGTACTCCACGGGTTATCCTCTGTCACTTTCTCTGTAGGCAATCTCAACCTACAATCGTTCTAATGATTAAGGTTTTTGTAGAATAACATAACATTGATACTTTCAAATGCCTTTATCATGTACAAGAAACTAATGTAATGGTAGCGTTCACAAATGATATTTTATTTACCTAAATCTAAACTACGAGTATTGGTAGGTAAAAGCGGTTTGACGCACCAAACTTCATACCAACACTCACATAACTTTTTTTATTAAAAAAAATAAAAGAAAAAAAATTTTAAGAGAAGAAGAATGTCCTCTATCTCACGAAAATCATTTTTTTCTTCATTTCGCACTGTTTCATTAAACGGATGCCTTACATTTAACATCAGTGTGCAGTTTAATGCGCGAAATCGCTTGTAAGAAAACTTTTCCAATTATAAAATGGGATATCCTTCCAACTCAGATAAAGTCACAGCATTGTGCACAATGTCATGGCTCCAAGCCCTTCCAACACAAAAAATATCACCTTCGATACCATCTTTGCCTCTTTCCTGGAACTTCATCTGTGTCCTGACTTAAAAGGGACCTCTATATAGATTTTGTGTTGGTGCATGAACAATTCAGAAGCTATAGACGTGCTAGCATTTATTGAATGTCTGTAAGATGGGTAGACAGAGCTATCTATGCTGTCTTCTTTTTCCCAAATAGTAAGCCCAATGAATATGTGTTTCCCTTATGTGCAGCAGCTTCTACTCGATTCGCACCGATCTAGAAATGTTTAAAAAAAAAAAAAAAATGGTGGTAAACAGTACTGAAAATAAATATAAATTCCAAAGCAGTTCATAGCATCAATTGTAAGGTGTATTAGATAACAAAGAGTCACTTTGCATTGATATATTTGGTCCATGATGCTGTGCTAGGAATTTATAGATGGTTAACCACCTTTTGTGTCACAAGAATTTTATGGAATGCGTTGACCATAATTACCTTGTCCATGAGCCAATAGCCAACAGTTGGCATGTACTGCACCATATACATAACAGCAAGCACAGGCTGCATGAAATAGCGAAAGGACTTCAGATTTTTACCTAACAAGAGTTGTGCAATGATTAAAAAATGTTGAATATCCTGACCAAGAAGAATGTGCACCCCTACATTTCTCATAAAAATCTCAAAAACCAGGAAATGTGGAGTATCAAAAGCAGCCAGCCTTGTGGCTGCAATCGATAAATTTTCTTGCATGCCTTGATCAATTTTTCAAAATTTTGAAATCTGCATGATCATATTCAAAATGCAGCCAATCGGCACAATTGTATAAATAAAAACAAGGCCTATAGAAAGGGGGAAAAAATCAAGAAACAGAACCAAGAGATAAATAAATAAATTTAAAGGTGGCATGCTAAGTTATCCGCTAGAATACACTCTAAATTAGCTCCAGCCCAGATTGCCTAAAAGTGCACCTACCATATTTGCCATTCAGATGTCCAGGGATAGAAACTGGGAAGCCAGAGATCAATCTGCCTATGGACACATTATCACCTTATTTTAATTCAAAAACACTATATGTAGTCACTTTTGCGTACTCCATTAATATGATTGGCAGCATCACTTTTTTTTAATATAAAATAACTGTTTCAACCAATCACATCAGTGTAGTGCACAAGGAGTACAAAAAAGTGACTGTATGTGGCAGAACTCATTTTAATTACATTCATCATTATCCAATACCAGATTATGCCTCTTCCAAAACGCTTCAATTCCAAGTTCAGTTCAGACACTACCTCCTGGTCATACTAACTATACCAAGAAGGTTTTGCTTTTCATTTTTTTTATAACTCTCTCCCTAACATTTCTCTAAGACGTCTTCAACAATTTGTGGGCATCCACTAGACATATTTGCATAGGACTGTCAATGACCCTTGCCTGCTTGGTATCAGCAAAGTCAAAACTTGGTCAATAGCTTAGCTTGGCTAATTTATTAAGAAAAGAAACTTCGTTGAAGCCCACTTTTGAGCTCATTTGAATAAAGGTTAGCTTACAAGCTCACAACACCACCATTATGTTTTGAACTTCTCACAGATCTGGGAGGGGATTTATGTGTGTCTCCTTCTCAACTACCCCCCTTAAAGTCCACATTAAAAGTTAGATCTAAGGAGAGCCATCAGCAGGCAGCTGAAACTCCAGCGATTAGATTGTACTAGTTTTGGCCTAAATTGTTTCCCAGAAATGTTTTCCGCATTTTCTGGAATTTGACGTAGGCAGAAAATATTGGTCAACAGAAAATAGTTCCAGGGCATATCAGAACAAGATTTCAACCTCAATAGGAACATGGAAAGTCTTAACAAATTGACTTGCAAAGTTGACAACTGGTAGGAGTTGAGGCATCAAAATCAACTTCAGAATCACAAAGTCATTTACAATTACTCACCTCATTGAAAATTGATTACCGTGCATAATTTGCATGATGATCTGGACGCCAAAAATCATAATTCATAATATCTCAAATTTAGCGAGTCAGATAATCACAATATATTTTTTGATAAGTTAGATAATCACAATATATTTGAACTGTTGTACAAGTCTTTGTTTTTATCTTGATCGGCCTTCTCAGGTAACAAGTGCATAAACGTTTAAATAGCATTTCGTTCATTCTCTTATTTTTGTATGTCTCTTGTTTTAAGTTTTCCAAGCATTTCTAGATCTTATGGCAATCTTCTAAACCCAAACCAACTGACCATCAGAGTATGTAAAAAGCACATCGCAATATAACTTATGTACGTGTGTTACAAAGTGAGTTGCTAATACCAATATATATACCTGATATGATATCCAAACTTCCTTTAGACCATGGGTGGCAGCAATAATAGTGAGCTCAGCACATCGTTCTGATGACACTCGCTTCTGCATATGAAAGAAAATAACATAAAATACACCGAGTAATTTGAACATAAGATTAATTGATAAAATGCCCATCGCCATTAAAACCCAATGATTGACCAAACAAGAAGAATGAATGCAGAATAGAAATGGCGTCAGAACGAATGTCCCTACTTGCTATTCAAGAAAGGATGGGGCAAACATAACTGAAAATAATCAAATTATGATATTATCATCGCCTTCTGAAAGAATTTCTCAGTTCATGACAGCTAAAACATAAATGCTTTAAACGCATCATTGGCCCAATATAATATAAATCTTGTAAAATCACTTGAGAGTCCCCAGACACAATTATCATAGATGTAGGATCTATTCTAACAAGCCAACTGATATTAACCAAATATATAAACCAACTTTTTATTACTCTGATATGTAAAAGGGACCAACTATCATGGTTTAATGACCCAGATGCAGTCTGATGCCACACATGATATGCCTTATTTTTCAGTAGTCTGTAAAACTACACTTGTTTGTATCTTTTAGGAATATGGTATGCTTTTCGTCATTGTTCAAATGCAAGGGTGGCAATTGTGATATACCCGACAATGTGCAGTAATATCAACATGAACGTGTTATGTTTGCATAACCATTTTATGAAATAGACACTATTTCCCCCCAGGATCGATGGCACAAGGTTATGCTGAATATTGTTTGAGCTCAAAACAGACTGAAAGGGATTCCCTTTTTAAGATGGATCAAATCTTGTAGATATCAGAATTAGAAAACAAATGTGTAGAAAAAAATGAAACGTAAAAGGAGGGAAATAAGACGATTTCTAAAAATCTTCAAAATTCAAATATTTGAGGAAGGCTTCGTCTGAACTTTTCAAGTTAAATTATCATATAATATGAGTAAAGCGATGGAAAGGCAATTTTTAACAGATTTGAAAGATTAGTAAATGTTTCATGTGATTTTACATATACTTTATTTTAGACCAATTAAGAATTTCATCATTTTAAATGAATTTGTTGAAGTGGAAAGTTTGATTCAAATATCCCACAAGGATTATAATGTACTCTAGGTCCTTGACGAGGTCTTTGGTCCTACTGTAAAAATGTATTATGCTACGTGTTTTTAGCGTGTGCCAAGGGTTGGAACACCATACAGAGCTATTAAAAAAATTGACACCTATCTTAAGATTGGGCATCAAGATTATACCACCTCGCTTATTTTCACATATTTTTTTATCCACCTTAATGACCAATATTGAATGATGGTACTATTTGAACGTTGGCAACAGTTGAAGGGTAGAACGTGTACACCTCACAAAACAGAGTAAAATGTGTTTTTACCCTTTGTTTTTTTATAATTATTACTTCAGCGACAATTTCTTTCATGTCGAAACCCATTGACTTTTCCAATTTTCTCTAAGAAGAGTCTGATAATAACTCACCTCAGGGGAACCCTTCTTTGCTGAGGCTTCTACATTGGAATCATTCGACGTATCAATTGGCCCAGGACATACAATAGTCACCTTGATTCCTTTTTGGAAGAGCTGTGATCATGAATGAGTAACATATCAAAACAACAGCAAATGAATAAATTTTAAGAACAAATATAATAATAAGAAGCTAAAACCCTGATAGTAGAAAGCAATGTGAAAGACAATAAATTAGCAAATTATTGACACACTTCCCAGTTTTTTTGCTTGTTATATGTGAAAGTAAAAGTTTATTGGTTGTAAAAGGCATAGCCCAAGTACAAAAGAAGTATGCACTGAATCACTTCTAAAAAAACGTATACACTGAATACACCTAATAACCACTAAGCACTAGTGATGGATACAGCAAATTATGAAAACTAGCTCCATGACAAACAAGACAAACAATGACTGAAGCCCAGGAAAATAGAGTGCTGAAAAAGAATCTCTTCAACTCATCCAAGGAAAGATCCCGGTCTTCGAAGCACCTACCATTTCTCTCCATCCACAAACACCACATGATATAATGAGGAATCATTTTCCACACAGTGGCGATGTGAACACGACCCCGAAGACATTTCCAACACTTCAAAAATATCCACTACTCTTCCAGGCATAACCCATGCCACACTTTCCAGTCAAAGATCTCAATCCCACACGAACATATCCATCTCACAATGTAGCAATACATAATCCAAAGTTTCCCAGTTTTTCTTACATAAGAAAGACATCCATAATGATGAGACCTCGTTTCCTCAAATTGTCAATGGTGAGAATTTTCCCAAGGGAGGCAGTCCAAACAAAGAAAGCAATCTTGGGAGGTATCTTAAATTTCCAAATACTCTTCCAGGGAAAGTTACTATGATAGCCTGAAAAAGCCTTATAAAATGATCGCACCAAGAATCTTCTACTCTCACCAGGAGTCCAAATCATCCTATCATAGCATACAACAACTGAAAAAATCAGCAAAGGTTCCAAGTTCCCAATTCTGAGCCGCTCTCAAGAAACAAACATTCCACTAGGTAAAGCCATAGGAACAATCCAACAAATCAGCCACCAAAGCCTCTTTGTCACTTGCCAACCAGTAGAGAGTGGGAAAAACACACTTAAGAGCCCTTGCACCACACCAAAAAACAATAAAAGGGGATTTATAGCTTTGGCACGAACAGACATTTAACAATGAAGAACATCAGATACAGTCTTTTACGGAAGAGCTACAAGCCAATGAAAGTGTGGAAAAAATGTGAGATTTATGTGTCAAGAGAAGATGAGAAGAAATCAAGGGAGAAATGAGCTTGAGCAGGCTACGTTAGAAGAAGAGGTGAATGGAGGCAGAAATCCAGAGCTTTTCGGTTGAAAGAGGGAGACTGGTGCAACATTTTTTTTATCGAGTGGCCAACTTATATCAGAGAAATAATTATAATGATACTTATAAAAAAAAATTATAATGATGCTCTTGGTTGATGGCTCAATCTCTACCGATCAAAGTGAGATTAGGAGACATATAATGCAGTTCTATGCAGTTCTAGGAGGCCCAAATTGGATGGCCTAGCTTTGACTCCATTGGGAGGAGTCATCTTTGAGGCTTGAAAGGCCTTTTTGAGGTAATGGAGGTTTTTAAACTGGTGAAAATTATGAATAGAGATAAGGCATGGGGCTCAAATGATTTCTACATGGTTTTCTTTTCTGCTGGGATGTGATCAAGGATAATATTATACAGGTATTTCACAATTTCATGCCCATGTAAGTTTGGAAAAAGTAATGATGCTACCTTCATTACTCATAAAAAAAATATCAAGGACTGTGGATCTTTTTTTCTTTTTTTTGATCGGTAAACAAGATTTTGTTGATCAAGTGAATAGGCAACAGCCAAAGTATATGGGACAAACAAGAGCAATGCCTAGGCATGCTTAGTTTAGAGATACAAGGAATTCATGAAATGACGAGCAATGAAAATCAATTACAATAGACCAATGGAGTAAACTATTGAAAAATAGACTTTTAAGCTCTTTCATTGACCACGCTTGATCTTCAAAACTTCTTTCGTTCCTCTCCTCCAAATACACCACCATAAACATATTGGAACCATCTTCCAAATAAGGGCAATTTGAGAGTTACCCTGAATGGTTTTCCAAGAAGCTAGAAGGTCCACTACCCATCTCAGCATCACCCAAGCTAATCCCACCCAAGCAAAAACTTCATTCCACAATGTCTTGGCAATCTCACAATGAAGTAATAGATGGTCAACCTCCACTCCTTTTACACATAAAACACCAATCCAAGAATATGAATCAACGCCTCATTAGATTGTCTAGAGTGAGGCTCTTCCCCAAGGAAGCCGTCCATACAAAAAACCTTGCCTTTAGGGGGGCCTTTGTCTTCCAAATACTCTTCCATGGGAATGAATTTGTAGCATGCATTGCCATGGCTTTGTAGAAGGAGCGGACTGAGAACTTCCCCATCTTAGAAGGGCACCAAAAGATCTTATCTTCAACTCCCACCAACAAATGGATGGAGTACACTAGATTATAGAACTCCGACAAAGCCTCAATTTCCCAATCTTGTGTATCTCTAGGGAATGTGACATTCCATTTTGGAGTGCCGTTAGAGAGTATGAAGAGGTCCGCAATCGAGGCTTCTTTCTTGCTTGCTATGCCATAAACTTGTGGAAAAGTTTCCCTCACCCTTCAATCCTTCCGAGACAGCAATAAAACCACACCTCACCTCTTTTCTGTATTCAGTGCTGGGCAATCAATACCCAATTCCCAATACCTCTGACGAACCAACCGGTGCACCACAAGCAAACACTACAGTGGCCAACCATTGCACGACATAAACATCCACCGTAATAAACTTAGTAACCTTGCGACTTTTCTCAGTGATCTTCCACCACTTGTCGTTTTCACGGTGAAAGTAAAAAGTCTTATAATCAATGGACAACTTCTTACTAAAATCCATCGCAAGATAAGGAAGAAAAGAATACAGGTAGTGAATTGTGACATACCAATTTTGGTTTTAGGGTATATAAGTAATTTTTCCTAGTAATCTTATATTTTTAGAATTTATATTTTTTTATGATTATAGTTTTATCAGAATTTATATGTACTTTATCTTTATATTTTCTATTATAGTTGTGATTTATGATTTGTTAGAGTTTTGTTTTAATAAAGATTTCTAAAGTGTATCAGATTTTGTTACTACGGTTTTGTTTTGAAATTTAAAGTTTAATTTTTCTTCTAGTCACCGAACCTCATCACTTTGTTAGCCTCTGTTGAGAACATCAAACCACCCAACCCGTATGTTTCTCTCGGTGATTTTGTTTGTTTTGCTAACGTCCTAGTGGAACATCAACTCTATTGCCGTGTATTCCTCTACTCATGCACGTCTACACTCTCAATCACTCTACACGTCTCTATCCTTCTAGAACTTTCCATATATTTTCCTCTATTAGCTACCATTATAAATATCGCTTACCTCGTACGAGAGGAGTATCTCGTGAGCCACTCCAAAGCATCTGCTTCTGAAACACCCAGAGTACCAAAACACTGCCGTTTTAGCCTTAGATTCTTCCAACCGCCGCCGACCACCATAGGCCGTCAGAGTACCACCCGTGGAACCAGAAACTGCCGACCAGCTCAGCCCCAGCACACCCACTCCTTTCCAGTAAGATCTCGACTGCCGCAGCCTTTGTTTTTGATTTCGGTAGTTCTCGGCTCACTCTCTCTCTCTCTTTCTCTCACTCGGTGCCGCACTACCATAGGAACCCTCAGTCGCGCCGCCGGTCACTCCCAGCCACCAGCGTCGCCATCGCCTCAGCCCTCCCTCGGTGAGCCACCATCGCAGACCCTCTCTCTCTCTCTCAGCTCTCTGTTTTTTTTTCCTTTGTTGCCGTGTTTTCGGATTCTTGAATGAATCCGAATGAATCCGTAGGTCTTTTTGGGCCGTTGGGCCCTAAGCCCTTGTGCGTACGTGTGTGAGCCTGTTCTTTTGTTTGGGCTCTTGTAGTATTATTATTATGGGCCAGAGTCCTTGACCTTTTTACAGACTATAATAATGTTTAATTGAATTTGATCTTATTTTATTTCAATAATTATTTTAGTGAATTTTATTGAGTTTAATATTACTAGTTGAGTTATTAAATAAATATAGTTAATTAAAGGTTCATTTTTTTAATTAAAATGTTTAAAGAATTAGAAATATGTTTTTAAAGAATAATGTTAAGTCTAATATTTGAGTTAAATTTCCTTTGTCAATTTAGTAAGATTTTAATAAAATTTCTATGTTAAGAATTTAGTGGAATTTGTTAAGTTTCTTATAAGATTTAATAATTATGTTGAGAAATGAAACTTAGTTTAAGAATTTAAGTTTTTTGTGAATTATTTTAAAATAGCTCGAGTATTTCTACTAAATTATAAATTAGTATTTTAAGTAATTTAAATACTATGAATTATTGATTTTAGTGTTAAACAAATATTAGTTTGACTATATTTTAGAATTTCGAAATTAGTTAAGTAAGATATTAGCATTTATTTATTTTCCAAACAATTTTAGTGATAGTTATTTATTGAATATAGGTCTCAAGTTACGAAATATTATTCAAGAAGACACGCAGCGAGGTAAGTAAATTTGATCATAAATTAGGATCATCACAGTTAGCTTATATGTATGTATTATCCAAGCCAGTTCATTGATAGCCACTATTTATGAACCGCTCATATCATATGCAAGCATGTCATCTAGTATAGCATACGACCATGTCATTCCGCATCATGTTTAAATTCTGAATTTATGATTATGTATGTAGTATGTCATGCATCTCATGTGTATAAGACACGTAAGCCATCTTAAATTTCAAGTGTAAGATAATATCAGATCAGTTAATAAGATGGTCATTCAGATGCATGGTACCAATGCAGTTCAGTTCAGTTCAGGGTGGTGTGCAAGCCATGAACTTAGTCGTGGTCCACCATAGTATGCTAGAATACTATCAGCGGTTCCCCTTGCTGCAGCGGGATGTGGGGCTGGTGAACAACCTTGCACACAGGGTTAAGTGTGTTGGCCAGTCAGATAAATCAGTTAAATCAGATAAATCAGTCAGATCAGTCAGTTAAAACAGTCATACATAGCGTAAGCATCAGTATGAACAATCATGAATTTTAAGCTCAGCATGAAAGTTGTTATGAAAATCTTATGTTTATTACGTTTACGTTGTGATAGATTTCTTACTGAGTCATCGACTCATTTTAGTTTGTTTTCATGTTTTTTTAACCACCCAGGTGAAGATGATGATTACGAGCAGGCAGACCAGGAGTAGAAGGAGCATTTATTTTTAGTTCAGACTTTCTAAAATAAACATGTTTTTATGACATGAATTTATTTCAGTTTATTTCATTTAATGTTTTGGAAGACAGTTTTATTAGACATTTTTCCGCATAATAAAAGTTCGGTTTTTTTTTAATTATGAAATTATGGATCTATTACCAGATTATTTTTATGAAAAATATGTGGCACTCCTAGCCTACGGGAAGGGGGTGTTACATGAATAAAATAAGGAAATCAAAAAGAAGAAGAGAGAAAGGCTAATACCCGTGAGAAGCGACAGAAAAATAGAAACGGAAGCACATGAGAGAGGAAGAGAGAGAGAGAGAGCTCATAAGATCTAATATCATTATCACTTTTTAGGGACTGTGGATCTTAAAGACTATACCTATCAGCTTGGTGAGTGGGGTCCAGAAGATGATCTCCAACGTAGAAGCAAATTGGCTACGAGTGGTGATAGACAATAACATTTCGAAGCCTCATAATGTATTTGTAAGAGGAAAACAGATCACAGACTTCATTGTAATTGCTAATAAGAGCATGGGTCGTAGACTTAGATCTGGAGAGTCATGGGTGCTCTACAAAGTGATGTCGAGAAGGCCTACAACCATGTCAATTGGGAGTTCCTTTATTGAGAAAATATGGTTTTGGGGAGAAATGTGATCATGAATTGTGCATTGTATTAGCACAGTGCATCTTTTCTTCTTAGTGAATGGAACTCCTCCAGTTTCTTCAGTAGCTAATGCAGCCGCAATAGAGAGATCCATTCTCTCCTTTGCTTTTTGCCATAATCATGAAGGTGCTCAGCAAAATCTTATTTGCTCAAGTCAATGGAACTTTTTCTCAGGTTTTTCTAGTGAGGTAGAAGCCCTGTAACATTAATTAATCACATCTCCTGTAACATTATATCCATTTTAGGAAATACTTGAATCACCCTCACTGTGTGCGCGCCCTATTCTTATGCTGCTTCAAAGCAGTTTCAGGGTTAAAAGGTTAATTTGGCCATGTCTGACTGGTTGTCGTGGATCAAGTTACCGATGTGGATAGTTTTTTTTTTTTTTTTTTTTTTTTTTTTTTATTAGTAAACAAATTTTATTGATCAAAGAATAGGCAAAGCCATGTACAGAATTCTAAAAGAAAAACAAAGGCAGTCCCAACGCTAAGTAGGCACATTATAGACAAGAAAATCATGTAGGTTCATACCATTGAAGTCAACAACAATGGCCCAAGTACATAGTGTTCTAAAAAATAAATCTTTAAGCTCCTCCAGCAATCTCCCCTTGTCTTCAAACGTCTGGTCATTGCGTTCCTGCCACAAACACCACATAATGCATATAGGGATCATCTTTCAAATAACTTTAATCTGTTGCACGCATCTTGAATTTGTCCAGCTAGCCAACACTATCATCACCGTCTCCAGCATAACCCAAGCTAAGCTTAATCTACTGAACACCTCATTCCATAATACCCATAACTGTCTCACAATGTAATAGAAGATAATTTACAGACTCGCCCCCTTCTCTACACATGCAACATCAATCTATAATGATTACCTTTTGTTTCCTCAGGTAGTCGGTTGTGAGAATCTTCCTCAATGAGGCTGTCCACACATAAAAAGCAACTTTGGGGGGGTGCCTTGTGTCTCCAAAGCCTCCTCCACGGAAACTAAATTTTGGGTCCTTGTGTGAGAGCCTTATAAAAGGAGCGAACCGAGAATACCCCTTTACCAGCGAGTATCCACCACAATACATCTTCCTGCTAATTGCTTGGTTTTATGGAGTACAAAAGACTGTAAAAATCTGCAAAGCTGCTCATTTCCCAGTCTTATGCCATCCTACTAAAATTGATGTTCCAATGGATTTGCCCCCTAATATCTCCATGACTTCTGCCACTGATACATCTTTATCACTTACAAAATGGAAAAGTGAAAGAAATACCTCTTATAAAGTACTATTACCGCACCAAATATCTCTCTAGAATTTAATCCTGAAGCCCTCTCCCAACTGAAGTCTAGTGTGTTGATTTAAGACCTCCCATCTATTTGCTCTCAATCACCAACTTCCATAGGGCTTCTGGTTCCTTATGATATCTCAACAACCATTTGCCAAGTAACGCCCAGTTGAAGATCCTCACATTTCTAATGCCCAATCCACCATTAGAAATGGGGCGGCATATCGTCTCCCACTTGACTAGTTGAAACTTAAACTGCTCCCCCATTCCACTCCACAAGAAATCTTGTTGGAGTTTCTCAATTCGAAACGCCACGCTTGCAGGTATAGGGAACAATGATAAAAAATACGTTGTGGTTAGATAAGGTACTTTTAATCAAAGTAATCCTACACCTTACGACAAATATATCATTTTCCATCTTGTCAGTCTCCACTCTACTTTCTCAATCACTCTGTCCCATAAAGAGGATGCTCTCGAAGGAGCCCTCCATCGGAAGGCCCAGGTAAGTCATAGGAAGTGAAGCTATCTTACACCCCAGTGTATTGGCCAGTTGTTGTAAATTGAGAACTCTTCCAATTGGCACCATCTCTGATTTGTCAAAGTTCACTCTTAACCCGAATATTGCTTCAAAACAAAGGAGCAAGGCCTTCAGTGCTCAAATCTGATTTTGATCAGCCTCACAAAAGATAAGTATATCATCAGCAAACAACAAATGAGATATGTTAATGATTCCCCTCTCCGAAGTTCCAATCGAAAAGCCATCCACGAAACCATTATTAACCAAAGTCGAGCTCATCCTGCTAAGCACCTCCATCACAATAACAAACAGCAATGGCGACAACGGATCTCCTTGTCGTAGGCCTTGTGTGCTATGAAAAAAACCCGCTGGACTACCATTTATCAACACTAAGAATTTCGCTGTCGATATGCACCAACGGATCCATGACCGCCACCTCTCCCCAAAACCACACCTCCCAAGAAGGTAGAGAAGAAAATCTCAATTTACGTGATCATAGGCCTTCTCCATGTCTAGCTTGCAAATGATCCCAACATGTTGTGCCAGCCTTCAATCTACTATTCAGACAGTCATTGCCAATAAGAATCGCATCTAGAATCTGTCTCCCTTTTACAAAAGCATTTTGGAGTTTTGTAATGATCTTCCCCAAAACCTCACTTCGACGGTTCGCAAGCACTTTGAATATTATCTTATATACCCCATTCACAAAGCTTATGGGCCGAAACTCCTTAAAAGCTTCGTAGCCCCCAACTTCTTTGGAATAAATGCAAAAAAAGTAGTGTTAAGGCTTTTCTCAAATTTTCCAACCAAGAATAACTCCTGAAACACCTTCACAAGATCTTTTAACACTTCCCAACAAGTTTGAAAGAAGTTCATAGAGAAACCATCAGGCCCCGGTGCCTTGTCTTTAACCATTTTCCTCACTACTTTGCAGACCTTCGCCTCCTCAAAGGCCCTCTCCATCCGAGATACATCATCTGATCCAATGGAGTCAAAAGCAAGACCATCAGGGGTAGGTCACCATCTTGCCTGCTCGGTTAGTAGCCTCAAAGAAATCAACTACATGATTGTGAATTACCTATTCTTCCCAACACTCAACACCGTCAATTTTCAGCATCTCAATGTTGTTCTTTCTCCTATAGGAGTTAGCAACTCTATGGAAGAATTTCGTACTTCGATCTCCTTCCCTCAGCCACAAGGCTCTCGATTTTTGACGCCATGACGTCTCTTCTAATAGTATAATCTTTTCCAGGTCCACAATCAACCTTGTCTTTCGTGCTAGTTCTTCCTGTGTAAGAGGCCGAGTCTCTTGTAGTCTCTCTAACTCTTGGATCTCCATTGCCTTGTTTTTCTTACGCTCCCCTATATCTCCAAAAGACTGCATATTCCAAAGCTTCAAATCCTTTTTTAGTACTTTCAATTTACCCGCTAAGATGAAGCTAGGGGTACCTTGAATCTGATACAAGGAACACCATTGTCTCACCCTTTCTACAAAACCTTCTGATTTCAGCCACATGTTTCCAAATTTGAAATATCGTTGCCTTCTTCGGAGACCACCACAATCAAGTATGATAGGCCAATGATCCGAACAAATACGAGGATACACTTTTGCCATACATCCGAAAAGTGACTTTCCCATTCTAATGATGTTAAGAAACAATCCAGTCGAGACCAAGTATGATTATTAGACCACGTGGTTGAACCTCTGCTAAAGCAAATCCACCAAGTTCAAATCAAAGATGCACTCCGAAAACTCTATCATTGCTGGCCGCACTCTTCTATTCCTCGAGCACTCGCTTGGGAATCTTGTAACATTAAGGCCATGTTTAGATTCAGAAAATATTTCATCTCATCTCATCTCATCATTACAACTTTCTCAAATTCTCACACAAAATATAATAAAAATTCAACTTTTTCAAATCTCAAAATAATAATAATATTAAAAAATAATATTTTAACAAATATGTTTTCAACTTTCATCTTTCATCTAAAACCATCTCCTCTCAACTCTGAATCCAAACCAGCCCTAAAATCTCCCCCAAAACACCAAGGGAGGTCCCACCAGCTATATACTCCAGCTAATTCTTCCTCTAATAATCTTCTGTTGTTGTCTAAGGTTGGACCATAGACACGTGCAAAAGCCCATAAAAAGTTATCTGATACACTCTTGAAGGAGCATGCCACCGAGTATGGCCCTATAAATACCTCAATTTTCTCCATCACCCGTCTATCCCACATCACCAAAACACCTCCTGATGCCCCAACAAAGGCAATATACACCCAATCCACGTGGACGCAACTCCATAAACTTCGCACAATTCTCCCATCAATCATTTTCATCTTAGGCCTCGTTTGTTTACAGAAAACATCTCATCTCATCTAATCATTATAACTTTCCTAACTTCCAATACAAAATAAAATAAACAATTTAACTTTTTCAAATCCCAAAACAAAAATAATATTAAAAAATATATTCTAACAATATTTTATTCAACTTTTTAACTTTAATTTCAACTCATCTCATCTCCGAAAACAAACGGGCCCTTAGTCTCCTAGAGACAAACAATGTCCGCCTTCCACTCACGAAGCAGGTTTCTTATTTGAAGTCGCTTATTAGCCTCATTGAGTCCGCGAACATTCCGCGACACTATTTTGGGTTTCATTGAGAGAAGGTCCGCCCCTTCCCTTTCGACCTGCTCCTACTAGAGCTACCCTCAGAGTTCATAGACCAAGTCAACCTCTTCAGCTCACGCTGTTTTTTTTTATCTAGCTTTTCTCTGACTTTGGTGACCCACTTCAATGGTTGGAAGCAAAGCCATAAATTGATCCTCGAAGCCTTCACACTCCAACCCCACACATTTTTGTAATTCTTTTACCTTATGAAATACCCAATCTGAGACATTATAGTGAACTGGTAACATGTAATTCAGGGGGATTGGATCACCCCCCTGCAATCCAACAACGTGCCTTGGGTCTCCTCCACCAAAGAAATATCCTCTAAACTCAACTGTCCACTTAGTGCCTGGGCAAGACTTTGTGATTGTTCTTCATCAGAAATTAGTAAATGCTCCCTATCGGGAAGCAAAAATCCATCATAGCTCACCCCATCTTCTTCGCAGCTCAGAGTCCTCAAGAAACTATGCAGTGGGATCGCTAAAGTGGGACTTGGTCCCATGACACATATTGGCAATTTTTGTTCCTCCTCCGACAGAGAGACACCACCCTATGGTGTCAAGGAAGCCATTTTGGGCTATCTGGACTTTTTCTGCATTCGACTCCTTCTGGCCTTCATCAGAGACCACCACTATCATTGCCGACATCGTCTGTCCCTCCTTCGACGGTGAGACTGTCAAAGTAAGTCAAAGTATTGTGTGAATAGCCGAATCAATGGCCTTTGAGTGATCTGTATATTATATATTAACTTTACAAGAGAACCATACATGAAAAGAAACTAATTGCCGAGTGATTCTAGCATTCTAGCCTTATATGGAAACTATATATTCTATCAATATGCTAACTGTACAAGCCTAAGTAATGAAGTAAAGGTAAAATAAGGAAAGAAGAATAGAAGGAAAGAAGATTGATTATGGATAGACAGCCCCCTCAAATTGATGCAGGTTGATCAACAAGCATCAATTTTCTACTTAAGAAGCAATGTCGGTGGCGAGGAGAGCTTTGGTGAAGATATCAGCAATTTGTAGTTCAGTGGAGACATGTGGAAGAGTGATAACACGAGCTTCATATGCTTCACGAATAGAGTGACAATCGACTTCAATATGCTTCGTGTGCTCATGATAGATAGAATTGGCCGTGATCTGAATAGCACTCGTATTATCAACATGTAGAGGCGTAGGATCAGTCTCAGAAGAATCTAGCTCAGCAAGCAAACCTCGAAGCCAAATAATTTCTGAACAAGCAAGAGACATTGTCCGATACTTAGATTTTGTAGATGACTTAGAGACTCTGTCTTTCTTCTTACTCTTCCAGCAGATCAATGCATCACCTAAGAACACACACCAGCCAGTGATGGATCGAAGTGTATCAGCACAACCGGCCCAATCAGCGTCGCTATAAGTAGTAAGACGAGGAGAATTGCCTGCAGGAAAGAATAAGTCATGGGCAAAAGTGCCCTGAACATAACGTATGATCCTACGGACAGCAGCTCATTGAAGATGACGAGGGGTCTAAAGAAACTAGCTGACTTGCTATACTTCAAAGGAAATGTCCAGTCTAGTAATGGTGAGGTAGACAAGACTACCCACCAACTTTCGGTATAAAGTGGGATTGGCAAGTAAATCACCCTCCTCTTTGTGAAACTTGACATTCAATTTCACGGGAGTATCAACAAAGATGGCCTCCTGTAGGCCAATTGTAGCCACCAGGTCACTAGCATACTTATGTTGATTGAGTGAAAAAGCAGATGGACTATGATGCACCTCAAGACCGAGAAAATATGTGAGAGACTCAAGATCTTTCATATGAAAAGACTTAGAGAGATGAGTCTTGAGCTGACCAAGTAAAACAAAATCGGAACCAGTAATTACAATATCATCAACATAAACCAACAGAACAACAATACCTATGTCTGATTTCCGAAGAAACAAGGAAGTGTCATACTTGCTCTGCTTGAATGAGAATTGTAATAAAGTGGTTCGAAATTTATCAAACCAGGCCCTCAGAGTTTGTTTGAGACCATAAAGGGAGCGATGAAGCTTACACACATGCGAAGTCGAAGAAGAAAACAATCCCGGGGGTGGCTTCATATAAATACACTCTTTAAGATCCCCGTGAAGAAACGAATTCTTGACATCCATCTGATGTAGTGGCCAATCATTGGAAGCAACAAGAGCTAGAATCATACAAACAGCAGTCATCTTAGCCAAAGGAGCAAAGGTCTCTTCATAATTGACATCATATTCCTGATTATTCTCAAGTGCAACAAGCCAATCTTTGTAATGATCCAAACTTCCATCAGATCGAACCTTGACTGAGTAAACCCATTTGCAACCCAGAGGAACAATTGTTGGAGGACATGGCTCAATGTCCTAGGTGTGATTGACCTCTAGAGCAGCAATTTCTTCCTGCATAGCTTGTTGCCAACAGTCATGCTTGGCAGCTTGTGAGTAGGATGTGGAAAAATTGGACAATGTAGTAGTAAGAGCTGAAATAGAATTGCTAGAATTGGAAGAAGTAAGCCCATACCTATCCGGGGGTACTGACACTCGAGGAGAGCGAAGTACCAAATGCACTGGAGGTACTGTAACTGACTGGTTCTGGAGCATGGTAGGATCAGATATTGGGTGAGCCACCAGGAGAGACTGTGGGCGGGACATCTCGTAACTTGATTAAGATCAGAGAATTGCTGCTCAAAGGAGGGAGTACCACAGTAGAAGGAGAGGGCACGGAGGACAGATAAAAGAAATGTTGATTTTCAAAGAAAATAACATTCCTAGAAATGCGTGTACGATGTAATGTAGGATCATAGCAAACAAATCCCTTTTGACACACATTATATCCCAAGAATGCACATCTAACAGATTGATCAAATAATTTATGTCGCTTATGAAGAGGTAAATGAACAAAACATACATAACCAAAAATACGGAGATTATCCTAACTAGGTTGCTTAGCAAACAAGCGAAAATAGGGAGACTCCATGTGTAAGACTTGGGAAGGTAAACGATTAATCAAGTGAGTAGCAATTTCCAGAGCCTCTACCCAGAACATGGATGGAACAGAGGGTTCTAACAAGAGAGTACGTACCAAATCAAGAAGATGATGATTTTTGCGTTCGGCTACTCCATTCTGTTGGAGAGTAGCATGACATGAACGTTGATGAATAATACCTTTAGAAGCCAAGAATGCCTAAAACTCAATAGACAAATATTTACCACCAGAATCTGTCTGTGCGTAATGTCTTAATAGTTGCATAAAATTGATTTGCAACAAACGCTAAAAACTCAATGAAAGTACGAAAAACCTCAGATTTAGAGCGAAGAAAATAGACCCTAGTAGATCTGCTATGATCATCAATGAAAATCACATAATATTTAAATTTATCATGTGAACTAACGGGGAAAGGTCCTCAAACATCACTATAGATAAGATCAAAGCAGTGAGAAGCTCTACTAGCATGCAAAGGAAAGGGAAGAGTTTTGTTTTTACCAAGTTTGCAAGAATCACACTCGAGATAAAGAAGAACATTCTTAATTACCAAGAAAGCCAGAATGCAATACATGAGATAAGGTCTGAGTATTGGGATGGCTTAAACAACGATGCCACACAATACTCAGATCAGGAACATTATTACAAGCAAAAGACTTAATAGAGGAAACTGGAGAAAGTGTTGGAATAGGTAAAAATACTGGAAACAAGCACCCCACTTTAGGTCCCTTGGCAATCGGCTCTCCCAATACCCGGTCCTACACAACACAACCATCACCAGAAAAAATAACAGCACAATTGTTATCAACTAATTGACCAAAAACAGTTATAGTGCCCATTTAATATAAGATTGGAGAATGGACTTGTTTTAATCAGAGCCATTCTTAAGGAAACCGCCGCCATCCACCATTTCCGCTGACATTCTAAAGGAGACTGCCGCCATCCACCATTTCCGGCAAGTGATCCCTCACCGCCGTCAGAGACAAAGCTGACGGGCCCCGGCAACTTCGCTGAGGGCCGTCCAGCGTCGGTCTTGAGGAGAGAGAAATCCTTACGAAGTTAGAAAACCCTAGATCTGCCGCCACCCACCCTTGCCGGCGAGAGATACCGCACCGTTTAGTCACAAATAAAGCCGACGGACCCCGGCGACTTTGCTGAGGGCCGTCTGGCGTCGGTCCACTCTCCGGCGACCTAGATTTCTCTATGTCCTCTCTCAGAGTACTCCGGCGACCTCCAAGACGGCTCTGTTGGTCTTGCCGTTGACACAGAACGAGTCGGCGCTTTTCGGCGAGTCTTCTGGAAGTACTCCGGCGTCAAGCAGTGGTCTTCAGCCGTGTTCCTGTGTCGCAGATTTCGATTCTCTGAGATGATGAATGGTTGTTGGAGGAGAGTTGGTTGGCATGGGTTCTTCTATGGAGTTGGTCATAGAATCTAAATCTTTTACTTTGATGAAGGAAGGGAGCATGTTGGTCATCACTAAAAGGCGTCGAAGGGTGATATCTAAGTTGGTTCTGGGTTTAACAACAGTACAGTGGCTGGCCAAGGCCATGGAAGCGTGCACAAAAGATGAGAAACAAGATTTTTTCTCTACTATCCGGGAAGGTAGACGCATTTTCATAGCGCATCGTTGCTCGAATGCTCGAGGACTTTATATGGCGGTGGAGGAGTATGGAGGTGGAGGGAGGAGGAATTTTATTTTCATTCCTGAGGAGGGGAGCAGTGGTTGGAGAAGGATGGGGAGGTGCTGCGTGATTTTTCCTTCGGCAAGAGAGGGAGTGACGGGTTGGAAGGACAAGGTGCTGTAGGACATGGCTCTGTCAGGGAGCCATGCAGTAGACATGTGGCGAGGCGATCCTATGCAGCAGCTCTAAAGACGGGTTAGGCTTCGGGGGTTCAGAGTGGGGAGGGTCTACAAAGTATGCCTCAAGACCAGCTAGTCGAGATGCACAATTCTTTAAAAGAAATGGAAACCCAACTTGGCAAGTTGAAGGCAGCGATAACTATATTGTCTACGAAAATAGACCGACTTTCAATTGGAGGCAACAGGGTTGTAAGTAACAAGATAGGCCCGAATCCTCTAAACTCAGAAAAAGGAAAACGGAAGATCGGATTCGGCCTTGTCCCTATAACCAGATCAATGAGAGTATGGCGGATCAAAAGGAAATCTAGGTTATTTGAAGCGGGGTCTACATCGGGTATCAGCATAGAGACATCAGTGGAATGTCATTCGCCTCATGTAACACAGGATAGACCGATAGTCGGTATTACACCCTTGGTCCCCAAAGAAACTATGGCTCCCTCGTCAGAGTTGAGTGTACTGCTGAGGTCTGAAGGAGATGTAGGATCCGTTATCACCCCAGAGGTGAAAGGACTTGCTGCCACCCCAGAATCTCCAATGGAGAGAACCAATGAAGTTGCTGGAGAACTTATGGGTTTGGCGTTGGTGCCTTGTGTAGAGTCGGGAGTGCAGTTGGATACTGTGTTGGGGGATAACATTGCTCCCCTGGTCTCTCTTCCTCCAATAGCAAACTAGATTCTGCCTAAAGTTAACAAGATTCAGCAGTTTGTGGGAATCTCACATGGAGGATGTGAAGATCAATTTAAAGAACTAATCACTATGATTGAGGCAAGCCACGCACTTGAAACCAAATCAAATTTCAGGAAAAGCAGGGAGTTACAACGTCTTTCCTGGGCAATCAACTACGACACTAAGGGTGGTAGCTCATCTAGAGGGAAGTCTAAAGAGAGGGCATTGTGAAGACGGGAGGAATCAAGGGGTTGGGGTTGGGTGTTCAGGTAGAGTTTTAGTTCTATGGGAAACAAGGGGTTGGGATCGGGTCTAGTATATTTTGGGTTGTTTTTCCACAGGTTTTTTGGGTCATTTTGGGCAAGGTGTTTTCTTGTATACATTCAGTGTACTTGGTTTCTCCTTTTGATATATATAATTTTTTACTTATAAAAAAAAAAAAAAAAACCTAATTGACCAACAAAAATAAGATTCGTGGAAAGTTGAGGAGCAAAAAACACATCAGTAAATTTAGAAGAGGCATCTCCGACAACAGCTAAGGGCAAAGAACTACCATTGGCAGTCTGAATGGCAAATTGACTAGCATAGAGCTGAACATGACACAAAGCGGTGGGAGCATTCATCATGTGATTAAAAGCCCCCGAGTCTACGGACCAGAGTTTAGTAGAATTTTTACCTTGAAACCCCATTGCAGATAATGTCGAAATTAGTATCTGTTGCACCATTTCTGATGTGCAGTAATTTGCTGCAGGAGGCGCAAGATTAGAGGAAGCACCTAAGGAAGAGCCATGTGCTATAGAAGTTACTGCGTGAGGAACAATAACATAAGTCTGAAGTGCTTGGGCCTGACGATTCTGGGGACGGAAACGACATTCTTTGATAATGTGACCCTTCTTCTTACAATAAGAACAATATTTCTTAGGAGAATTGGCAGCAATATGCCCATATTCCTTGTAGCAGAAAAACTGCAAATTTTTAGAATTTTTTTTTTTTTATAAGTAAAATAAGTATTATTAAAAAGAATGGGCAACAACTGCCAATTACAAAGTAGTATGCCCTATCCACGAAGGCACATTAGCAACTAAGAAATCATAAAGATCCATGCCATTAAAGTCCACAACAATGGCCCAAGTACATAGAGTCCTAGAAAAGAAAACTTTTAGCTCCGCCATAGATCTCTCTTTATCTTCAAACGTCCTCTCATTTCGCTCCTACCACAAGTACCACATAATACAAATAGGAATCATCTTCCAAATCACTTTGATCTGATGCCCAACTCGGATAGACGTCCAGCATGCCAATATATCAACCACGGATTCCGGCATAACCCATGCTAAATCCATCCTTTTAAACACCTCATTCCAAAGAGTCATGGCTATCTCACAATGCAAAAGTAGATGGTTCACCGACTCACCCCCTCATTTACACATACAACACCAGTCTGCAATGATCATCCTCCTTTTTCTCAGATTATCTGTAGTAAGGATCTTGCCTAATGACGCTGTCCACACAGAATGAAGCTTTGGGAGGAGCCTTGTGTCGCCAGAGCCTTTTCCAGGGAAATTGTATCTCCGGCACTTGTGCAAGGACTTTATAAAAGGAACAAACAATGAAAACCCCTCTCCCTGCAAGAATCCACCATAGACCGTCTTCATGCTGGGTATTTGGATGACAAGAATACAGGAGACCATAAAAATCTGCAAAAATCTCCATCTCTCAATCCTGTGCCACCTGGTTGATATTAATATTCCAGTGAATACCCCCTACTGAGATTTCCATAACCTCCGTGACTGTGGCATCTTTGGCACTTGCTATCAGGAAAAGTATAGGAAACAAATCTTGGAGAGCACTGTTACCACACCAAGCATCCTTCCAAAATCTGATCTTGGCACCTGTACCCAATTGAAACCTAGTGTGCCGATGAAAAACCTCCCACCCTTTTCTAATATGCTTCCATAGCCTCATTCCATGGGCCCCTCTAACTTCTCTAGTACAACAACCCTCCCCTAAACCACCATATTTATTTTCGATCACAGTTTTCCATAGGGTTTCTGATTCCTTGATATATCGCCATAGCCATATGCCAAGTAACGCCCGATTAAACAACCGTAAATTTCTAATGCCCAAACTGCCACTGGAGATAGGACGGCACACCTTCTCCCACTTGACAAGATGAAATTTAAATTCTTCTCCTAATCCACCCCACAGAAAGTCTCTTTGTACCTTTTCAAGACGACCCGCCACACCTGCCGGTATAAGGAATAAGGATAAGAAATAAGTGGGTAGATTAGAAAGTGTACTTTTAATCAAAGTAATCTAACCCCTTTCGACAAGTACATTTTCTTCCACCCTACCAACCTCCTTTCCATTTTTTCAATCACTATATCCCAGATCGAGCGTGCCCTCGAAGCTATACCCAATGGTAGTCCCAGGTGAGTCATCGGAAGAGACCCTATCTTGCACCCCAACGTGTCAGCCAACTCCCTAATATTCTGAACCTCTCCAATCGGCACCAACTCGGATTTATCAAGTTCACCTTTAGACTAGACGCTGCTTCAAAACAAAGCAAACATGCCTTCATAATCCGCAATTGGTCTCGATCAGCTTCGCACATAATAAGCGTATCATCTACGAATAGCAAATGAGAGATAGTGGTAATACCCCTGCTCGGAGATCCAACTTGAAAACCACTAATAAACCCATTATCCAACAAAGTTGAGATCATCCTACTTAGTGCCTCCATAACAATAACAAAAAGTAGAGGAGATAACGGATCCCTTTGTCTCAAACCATGAGAACTCTGAAAGAAGCCCTCTAGGCTGCCATTAATCAACACAGAGAAACATACCATAGATATACACCAGCTAATCCAAGACCTCCACCTTTCACCAAAACCACACCTACCCAGTAGATATAGAAAGAAGTCCCAATTAACATGGTCATACGCCTTTTTCATATCCAATTTACACAAAATCCTGGGTTGCCAGCCTTCAATCTACTATCCAAGCATTCATTGGCAATTAGAACCACATCAAGGATCTGTCTACCCTTAACAAAAGCATTTTGAGGCTTAATCACAATCTTTCCCAACACCTCACTTAAGCGACTAGCAAGCACTTTTGAGATAATCTTGTATACTCCATTCACTAAGCTAATAGGTCGAAAATCTGTGATCTCAATAGCCCCAGCCTTTTTAAGTATTAAGGCAAGGAATGTGGAGTTAAGACTTTTCTCAAATTTTCCAAACGAGAACAACTCCTGAAACACCTTCAAAAGATCTTCTCTAATCACCTCCAAGCATTTTTGAAAGAAGCCCATAGAGAAACCATCAGGTCCAGGAGCCTTGTCTTTTACCATTTTTCTTACTACATCAAACACATCTTCCTCCTCGAAAGCCCTCTTCATCCTGGCAACATCCCCTGGTTCAATAATGTTGAACACCAACCCATCAAGAGTGGGCCTCCACTCTACCTGCTCAGTAAGGATCTTCTCAAAGAAATCAACCACATGATCTTTCACAGCCTCTTCTTCTCTACACTCCACCCCCTCAATTTTCAACACCTCAACGTTATTGTTTCTTCTATGAGAGTTTGCAATACTATGGAAAAACCTCGTGCTCCGATGCCCCTTCCTTAACCATAATGCTCTTGACTTCTGATGCCAAGACATTTCCTCTTGCAAGATTATCCTCTCAAGATCTACGACCAGCAAAGTTTTCTGTGCTTGCTCTTCCTCAGTAAGAGGTCTCCCCTCTTGTAGTCTTTCTAACACCTATATTTCCATCCACTTGGTATTTTTGTTCTCCTCAACATTGCCAAAAGACTGTATATTCCATTCTTTTAGGTCTCTTTTTAAAGCTTTCAGCTTATTTGCAAAAATAAAGCTGGGTGTGCCCTCGAACTGATACGAAATCCACCATTGTTTGACCCTCTCCACAAAACCTTCTGATTTCAACCACATTCTCTTAAAATACCGTCTACCACCCTGAATGCCTCCACAATCAAGCAAGATAGGCCAATGATTCGAAGCTAAACGAACCAACCGCTTTTGCCATACGTCCGAAAAATGGCTTTCCCACTCTGGTGAAATTAGGAAACAATCCAAACGAGTCCATGTATGATTATTAGACCATGTGGCAGGGCCCGTACTAGTGGTAGGTCTATCAAGTTGAAGTCAAAGATACACTCTGAGAACTCCAAGCTTGCTAGCCTCAATCTTCTATTTCCAAAACTTTCACTTTGGAATCGAGCAACATTGAAATCACCTCCAATACACCAAGGAAGCTCCCACCAACACTGAATTCCTGCTAGCTCATCCCACAATAATCTTTTATCCACGTCTAAATTGAGCCCATAAACACCTGCAAATGCCCACAAGAAACCATCTGACACACATCTAAAAGAGCACGCTACCATATATCTCCCTATGTAGTCCTCTACTTTCTCCACCACCCGCCTATCCCACATCACTACAACTCCTCCCGATGTCCTTGACGAAGCCAGGTACACCCAATCTACATAACTCCTGCTCCATATACTCCTCACAATCTTCCTATTGATTAACTTCAGCTTCGTCTCTCGTAAACAAACGATGTCCGCTTTCCACTCACCAAGCAAGTGCCGGATCCGAAGACGCTTTACCTCGTTAAGATCACGAACATTCCAAGACACAATCTTTGGCTTCATTTATGAACAGCCAGCCCTTCCCTTTTACCCTACTCCTACTGGAGCTACCCTCTGAATTCATCGACCACATCAACCTTTTAAGCTCACGATTCTTCTTCAAGTCCCCCTTCCTTTTTTGTTGATACCCAGCTTCCATAGCAGTTAACAAAGCAATGAACTGCTCTTCATACCCCTCACAGTCAATCCCCACAAAATGTTGGATCTCTTTCACCTTACGTATTACCCAATCTGAAGCTTGATATGGAAAACAATAGTTCAATGGGATAGGATTTCCCATCTTGTTACTTTGAAAGTTCTGAAAATCTTCCCCCACAGATAACTCCTCCAAACCCATCTGTTCACACGCCTCAAGGAGGAATAATTCATCCTCTACAGAGTGCATGAGGTCATCGGACTCCTCATCCCCTTCCTCCAACTCAAAACCCTCAAAGGGTTTGACAGACAGTGCCGCCATAGCCAAGCCCAAGCCACCCACAGTTGTCGGCGAAATCTAGGTCTCCTTCAGCGAAGAATCATGCGATTTGAACTCCACCAACGCCTTTTGCACACAGTACACCGGCGATGCCTCGTCGGCGACCTCCTCTACCTCCGTGGACGGTGTCTGTGCTACCGTCGCCGTCGGTAGGCTCTCCGACACTGCCATGAGATTGCTCCAGAATAGCTGGAGTACTAAGACGTTCTTCGCGAAGTAACTCACCAAAACAAATATCAAGAGAAGGAACAGGAGATCTGTTCAGTAGAGAGGAGTGAATAGATTCATATTCCGGGCGTAATTTTATAAGAAACTGATCACGCCGGCTAGTCTCATGAAGAGTCCGAATAGTCGAAAGAGTGGCAATAGGAACATCCGCTATAACCAAATCAGTATATTCATGCCAAAGAGTCAGAAATGCCGACTAGTAGTCTTGAATGGAAAAACTACCATGTTGAAACATGGCAATCGTATGTTCTAACTAAAAGCGACGAGCATCATTAGCTTGATGATAAACCTTCTTCAAGTAATTCCACATGGATTGAGCGGAGCAATGAGCCCACAAGTTGGTAACAATATGTGGCTCCACTGAACCAAGAAGCCAAGACATAATCCGAGTATCAAGTACAGCCCATGAAGGAGAAGCCCTGAGATCTTTGGATTTGTCAGTATTGGATGTTTGGGTGACATCCGTGCCATCAATATGACCCCAAAAATCTTTTCCCTTGAGGAAAAGTTCAAATTGAAATGCCCAACTAGAGTAATTTGTGCCCGTAAACTTAACACACATAGGTGCAGAGTCCATTACAAATAAATGAATCTCAAGACAAAGCAAAAAAGAAACAACGGAAATCAACCAAGACCAAAACAAATAAAATGAAATTTTCAAAAGTCACGAACCACAATTCAAAGAAGCCGAGAGCCATAGAATATACTGACCACGCCGAAAATCCCACGAGACAGTTGCTGCGACAATAGACAAAGAAGACTCGAGAAAACCAGACATGTCGAAAGTCACCAAAGGGCTACGACAACAACTACCAACACAGAGACACCGGAAGCACCACTAGAGGGCTGCTCCGACAGTCACCCAACCACAGAAACTGCTAAAAGACCTAGAGAAGGTTGGGCCGATAGCAACTAAAACTCAAAAGACACAGGAAATTTGCAGTAGAGAACCACGATTGTCGAAAAACATGAAGAACTGACGTTGGGTTCACCTCAAGAGAAGACAAAGCTTAACCAAGAAGAGAAAAAAAATTCACGCGGGCAAGAACAACACAAAACACATAGAAATACGAGACCGAGAAGGAAAAAAATTCAATTGGCTCTTGAAACCATGTCAAAGTAAGTCAAAGTATTGTGTGAATAGCCGAATCAATGGCCTTTTGAGTGATCTGTATATTATATTAACTTTACAAGAGAACTATACATGGAAAGAAACTAATTGCCGAGTGATTCTAGCATTCTAGCCTTATATGGAAACTATATATTCTGTCAATATGCTAACTGTACAAGCCTAAGTAAATGAAGTAAAGGTAAAATAAGAAAAGAAAAATAGAAGAAAAGAAGATTGATTATGGACAGCAAAGCTGTCCATTGACAGAGACACCACCCTGTGCTGTTGAGGAAGTCATTTTGGGCTCGTCGAACTTTTTTTGCACATTCAACACCTTCTAGCCTTCATCGGAGGCCACCACCATCATCATCGGCATCTTCTATGTTGCCACTAGCTGTTCCTCCATCATCGGCGTA
The DNA here is from genome assembly GCF_004785595.1 of Juglans microcarpa x Juglans regia. Taxonomy (NCBI): domain Eukaryota; kingdom Viridiplantae; phylum Streptophyta; class Magnoliopsida; order Fagales; family Juglandaceae; genus Juglans; species Juglans microcarpa x Juglans regia. Next base: position 448,204 of record NW_024475745.1, read on the forward strand.
TATCACGGCGTAGTGACTAGTGGGTGATTGAGCACCACTCCCGCCACTAGAAGGAGCCCTAGGGCTTTCCTTCCATTTGGGTTGGGCTTTAGGCTAAGGCCCATAAGCCTTTTGTTTGCCCCTGGGCTGAGGCCCAACCCATATGCCCTCTCCCTAGGCTAAGGTCTAATGAGAAGGCCCATAATGGGCCTTAGAAAGCCTTCTACAAACATCCGGCCCCTTCCCCTTACTTTCCCCCACATCTTTTACCTTAATACTCCCGCACTCCTCAGCACCTCTTCCATCAACTTCTACAATTGCCACATTTGCTCCTGCATTTCCAGCAGAGCACATCACACATCCCCTTCTTCCTAGCCAACACCCACCCTGCCAAAGCCCACAGTCCGTACAACCAGAGGGGCTCAATGCATATTTTTGTCCTTGTACCTCTCACCATCGTCCCCACCTCCTGTGCACGAAGCGCCACCGCCTGTACAAGGGCCTCCTTGTAGGACCAAGTGTTCGATCTCCTCCTCTAGTCACCTCCATGCGAACCACCCCTATACCTTCCTTCTAGAGTAAAATCCCATAGAGCTTCCCGCAATCTCCTTCAACCCCTCCCCCTCCCCTTCAGGTACCAACAGAAAGCTTCTTCTTCCTCCCTCGCAGTACTCTACTATCACCATGTAGCGCCCTTGACTGTTTGAGCACCTCTGTGCTATAAAACTGCGATATCCATCTCTGTTTGCAGTATAAAAATCCTTCTTTTCCCCTCTGAAGCATTCCTCCACCGCTCCCCCAAGCCATTTTAGTTGGTCCCAGCATTAGAGTAGTCTCTCCTTTCCACCCTCTCTCTATAATACGTAACAAACCACCTTCCTTCACAAGAAAGAAGAGTTTTGATTCTATCACTATCTCTCTATTGAATCCCATCATACCCAAACTGTAATACTATTCTACCATTAACGTACCACCATCAAACAATGGATTCTACATGTTTTTTTCGCATGTGTACGGAGAGAAAAGTGTTTAGGAGAGAGAAAAGTCGATGTGGATAGTTTGACAAGCATTATTGGGTGTAAGCTTTCATCTTTACCTATGAACCTAGGCCTTCCTTTAGGATGCCACGTTCGAGGCTAATATAATATAGAGAAAAATGAGCAACAGTTGGCTTGTTGGAAAAGGATGCATCTGTCCAAAGGTGTGATAGGATTACTTTGATCAAGAGTACTCTTTATAATCCACCTACATATTTCATGTCCTTAGAAAAGCTGTAAAGGGACTTTCTTTAAGGTGAGTTAGGAGAAGAGGTCAAATTTCAACTAATAAGCTGGATCGAAGTATGTTCTCCTATCCATGAAGACAAACGGGTTAGGAGTTCAGAACTTGCTTCTCTATAATCATGCACTCTAGGGGAGATGACTTTGGCTCTATTAGAATGAGAGAAAGGCCATGTGGGGGGAACAACGGTAGATTTTAATTACGAATGTTCACGGGTGGGTGGTGTTGAAATGAGGTCCAAGGACCTTATGAGATGGGATTATGGAAAGAACGAAATGAGTGGAGGCAGTTCTCTAAACATACTAGATTTGAAGTGGGATATCATGCTAGATTCATATTCTAGCATAATTTGTGGCGTGGTGGTAGGACTTTCAAAGGGGCTTGTCTGGAGTGTAGAGTGTGACTCATGCTAAGAATGCTTTGGTGGTGACCTTACGGAGATGTAGAGTGAATTCCCTCATTGGTGATTAATTTTATTAGAGGCTCAACTCCAGGAGCTTGAGGCCTTTACCACATTTAATAATATGTTACCCTCCAATAGTTTGAGAAACGAAGGTGAAGAGAAGATGCTTTGGGCCCCTTCCAATAAAGGGATCTTCACAGCTGGTGCTTTTTATAATGCTCTCATTCCTCATACTAACAATCCCTTTCCTTGAAAGAGAATATGACAGGCTAAACTACCTTCAAGTGTTGTATTTTTTGCTCGAGCAGGCCATGGATAATCTTCAGAAAAACCACATTGTTGTGATTGGGTGGTGCTCCATATGCAAGAGTGAGGAGTCTGTAAATCACCTTTTACTACATCGCAAGGTAGCTAGTGCCCTATGGAATGATTTTTTCAGCCGGGTTGGGTTGATTTGTATCATGCCTAGAGAGGAAAGTGGCTTCTACATGCCTCATATGGTATATTTGGAGGGAAATGAATGACAGAAAACTTGAGACCGAGAACAAATGATGGAGGAGCTCAGGACTTTCTTTTACAACATTCTCCTCCTTCAAACATCGTCTATAGACTGTAATAGGTTCGCACTTTTCAATGGCATTCTTATTATTTATCAAAAGAGTTTTTTCTTTCTATAAATGACGAAATAAAATGGCATTTCCTAAAAAAACTTTTCGAACAAAAGCCTAAACAGTATTTGCATGTTTGGATAAAGAATTTTTCAATATTTTTCACAAAAAGCAAGTTCTAAAACAAATTTTCTATTTCTCCAAAACAAATTTTCCATCCAATCATTTGCCTAAGTTTCCGTAAAAAATAAAAAATAAAAATCATAAACCAAAAACCAAAAACAACTTTTACAAAAACTCAAAACAGAAAAATCTAAAAAATTATATTCAAACAACTTTTCAAATCTCCCTACCCACTTTCACAAACTCCAATACAAAACATATTTCAAAAAACTTTTATGAAAATGTTTCTGGCTACTTTTATGAAACACAGCAAAAAACAAATCTCAAAATTTTTCTCCCCAAACATATCTAGTGTAATGCAGTCCCAAACAATAACACTTATTAAAAAGCCTTCACCACATATGGCATTACCCAACTCCACTAGACTTTACACAAACTTAACTCCAAAGTTATGTCTACAGAAAAAATATACTGGAAAATCATTTCAAGTCAATAAATTGTTAAAAGCTTTCAGTTTCATATCTGATGAGTTTATGTTAAATATTAAATAAATGCTTAACCATTATATTTATGATAGAGGGCTGAGATCATCTCCAACAGGTCCGGCAGGCACATATTGACATCAAAATAAACTGTAAAACAGTGGAAATATTTGCTTTAATAATACGGTCCTACATAACTTTATTATTTTTAATTTTACAGGTGAATACAATTCACACACTGGTGCAGGTATCTTGCAATCTCAAGCCTTGGAGATTGTCCAATTGTTGAGAACTGCTGTAATTCAACATGTTTAACTTCTAAGTCTAACAAATACAATATTGAAGCACCATGAGTCTTATCCATCAAGAAGAAATAATTACCTCAGAGCGCAAGCTGTGAAAGTATCCATTTAGAGCAAATTTAGAAGCAGAGTACACAGCTTGACCTGGTGCAGGTGTCTTCCCTGCAGCACTGCTCATCTGCATTGTGCATATAGCTTATACATGCAAGAATGAACCAATAACAGAAGAAAGAGAAGGGAAAGGGTAAAAACAAGTAATTGATATTCAGCTCTCAATAGTCATGCAATCTGCCTATCAAGAAGTACAACTGGATAAAATGATCACAAATCATGCTACTAATTTATTTCTACAGAGGATATTAACATTCCATAATGAATGCCAATTGATAAATCCAGCTAATTAAAGCCAATGTGCAGGTCTCACAGCAATAAATATATATACATAAATTCTAATAATGAAACTGTATCTTTCGACCCAAAATTTGATATTGAGAGATCATAAAATCGCACATACCACAACAAAATGGCCCCTCCCCCGCTTTAGCATGAAAGGCACCAGGAGCCGTGTGAGAGATATTGTCCCCAGGACATTTACAGCGAATGTTGCCTGCTAGCACGAGAATGTAATATGGTAACTTTCAGAATACAAACAAAAATGGTCCACATAATCTGTATAACCTTGGGTAAACTTCCTGATGATTAGGGTCAATTTTTTATTCTATAGGCAACAAATGCCCAAGCAACTGATAGAAGCGGCATAGTCCAAAGACCAGACAAGGTCTAACCATCAGTACTTCCCAAGGACAACCTTGCCGTACCTTAAGGCTTTCCTCGGTAGAATCCAATGCTGAACTTTTCTGCCACAACATCAAATACAAAAATGCATCATAAATGTATAGAGACGTAATAAGTGGCATCTACGAAAGGTAAATATGTTAGAAAAGTCTGCATTAAGTAAATATATTACTTCAGCACCCTTTCCTAATTGGTAAATCTAGATTTGAGGGGAAAATTCAAGATATTGCAGGGTATCATTTTTTTTTATAAGCAAGAATAAATTTTATTAGAAACGAATGTATAAGCGAAGCCCGTATACACAGGAAGTATACAAAAGAAAACACCTAAATACACTCTAGGAAATGGAAAGCGATATCAGAAAATCATGAACGGAAGAACCATTATCACTAAAGCTGAAAACCAAAACAGCAAAGAGTGCATTGAAATTCCAGAGTTGCTCCAAAGCACACTCCTTGTCATTAAAAGACTGCTCATTCCTTTCATCCAAATACACCACATGAGACACAAAGGAACCATCTTCCAAGCCGCATCCACTTTAGAGCACCCCTGAAGCCCGTTCCACCACGCTAAAAGATCAACCACTCTCAAAGACATCACCCAAGCCAAGCCGGTTCTACAAAAAATGCCATCCCACAATGCCCTTGCCACCTCGCAATGCAAGAGAAGATGATCCACAGATTCTCCATTCTTTTTGCACATGAAATACCAATCCATAACTATAATACCCCGCTTCCTTAAGCTATCCAATGTCAAAATATTCCCAAGAGAGGAAGTCCAAATGAAAAAAGCAACTTTGGTAGGCACATGAGACCTCCAAATACACTTCCAAGGAAAAGGACTATTCTGAGAAGTCAACAGCTTATAGTATGAACGAATACTGAACTTTTTATACCCTTTAGACTTTCCACAACATCCTATCCTCAACATTACCACCAAGCCTCAAAGAGTAAAAGCTGAAAAAAGTTGAGACTTCGTCAATCTCCCAATCAAGTACAGCTCTAGTTAAACGAAAATCCCACTGAATTGAGCCATTAGAACAACAAAGCAAATCAGAAAATGCAACAAACCAAGCCAATCGAAAAATAACCAGAAATATACTATTGAGGGCCCGGTCACCACACCAAATGTCAAACCAGAAATCGATCCTAGATCCCTCTCCAACATCATAACTAAAATGATTACCTGAACGTTCACTCGAAAATCGAGTAATGTTGAAGTCCCTGCACATGCACCACGGCACATCCCAAAGAGAATACAAACCCACCAATTCCTCCCACAAAAAGCTCCTTTCCCTATCTGAATTTGGACCATAAACACCTGCAAAGGCCCATTGCCACCCACCCTCCACATTTTTAAAAGAGCAAGCTACCGAAAAATCCCCTATATATTCCTCCAATGACACCACCACCCTTGTGTCCCACATCAAAAGAACGCCTCCAAAAAGCTCCCATAGATGCCAAATAAGCCCAACCCACAAAAGAACACCCTCATAGACTACGAATTAAACATCTATCAACATAAGGTAACTTTGTTTCTTGAAGGCAAACAATATCAACCTTCCAACCACGTAATAAAGACTTGATACGAAGGCATTTGTTTAGATCATTAAGCCCCCTAACATTCCAAGAGAGGATCTTAGGCTTCATGAGAAAAGATGAGACCCCCTTCCTTTCAATTTGTTCTTCCTCCACTTCCCTCCTTAAAATCATAATTAATAGAGCATTCTAATCGTTTTAACTCCCTTTCTTTCTTAGAAGCGAATTTCAAGCCAAGGAACATCCAGATTCAATGCAATGAGAAGAGCTTTGAATTGTTTTTCAAAACCACCACAAGAGATCCCAACACAATCCTGTATTTCCTCAACTTTTCTTAAGTCCCAATCTAACACCACACATGAAGAAGTGTGACAAGGAGGAAGAGCACAAAGAGGGGTCGGATCAACCTCATTCCCATCGGAACAGTCCCCTTCACACAGTACCATTTACAAGCTCGAACCATCAAGAACCTCCCCTGTAAGCTGAAGCTCACCAGTATTGAACAGTACTTGTGAAAGGGGCCCTCTGTCCATTCCCAATTGCAAAAGAAACATCTACAAGAAGCAAAGATGGAGCAACCACTGGTTCAGAATCCATAGAATGCAAATCCTTACCATATGTGACCAAAGGGAATGACCAAATAGTATCCTTCTCAACCACCGTTGTCTGAAGCTCAGATCGAGGAAAAATTCCCCTTCTTCACTTTCTGGGTACATTTTCATCACTGACACACCAACCAAGAGGTCGGTTGACACCAGCAACAAAGTCTATACCAGTTCAGATGACAGCTGGACTTCGGCCAGCATCATGGATGATGAAAGGTCTGATCCTGATATTCCCAAAACAGCCCCAGTATGAGACTTCACCCTCCAAACATGTAACACCCCCTTCCCGTAGGCTAGGAGTGCCACGTATTTTCCATAAAAATAATCCGGTAATAGATCCCATAATTTCATAATAAAAAAAAAAAAAAAAACTGAACTTTTATTATGCGGAAAAATGTCTAATAAAACTGTCTTCCAAAACATTAAATGAAATAAACTGAAATAAATTCATGTCATAAAAACATGTTTATTTTAGAAAGTCTGAACTAAAAATAAATAAATGCTCCTACTCCTGGCCTGCCTGCTCGTAATCATCATCTTCACCTGGGTGGTTAAAAACATGAAAACAAACTAAAATGAGTCGATGACTCAGTAAGAAATCTATCACAACGTAAACGTAATAAACATAAGATTTTCATAACAACTTTCATGCTGAGCTAAAAAGAATTCATGACTGTTCATGCTGATGCTTATGCTATGTATGACTGTCTTAACTGAATTAACAGACTGATCTGACTGATTTAACTGATTTATCTGACTTATCTGACTGGCCAACACACTTAACCCTGTGTGCAAGGTTGTGCACCAGCCCCACATCCCGCTGCAGCAAGGGGAACTGCTGATAGTATTCTAGCATACTATGGTGGACCACGACTGAGTTCATGGCTTGCACACCAACCTGAACTGAACTGAACTGCATTGGTACCATGCATCTGAATGGCCATCTTATTAACTGATCTGATATTATCTTACACTTGAATTTAAGATGGCTTAAGTGTCTTGTACACATGAGATGCATGACATACTACATACATAATCATAAATTTTGAATTTAAACATGATGCGGAATGACATGGTCGTATGCTATGCTAGATGACATGCTTGCATATGACATGAGAGGTTCATAAATAGTGGCTGTCAATGAACTGGCTTGGATAATACATACATATAAGCTAACTGTGATGATCCTAATTCATGATCAAATTTACTTACCTCGATGCATTTCTTCTTGAATAATACTTCGTAACTTGAGACCGAGGGAGGACTGAGGCGATGGCGGCGCTGGTGGCTGAGAGTGACCGGCGGCGCGACTGAGGGTTCCTATGGTGGTGCGGCACCGAGTGAGAGAAAGAGAGAGAGAGTTTAGAGAGAGAAACTACTAAACCGAAACCAAGAGAGAGAGAGAGAGAGAGTTGTGGCGGCCGAGGCCTTACCGGAGAAATGAGTGGCTCGACGGGGGGTTATGGGTCGGCGGCTTCTGTGTCGTCGAGGAGAGGTTCGGCGCCTCTTGAGGTGGCCACCGAGGAGAAGGGGCGACGGCACTGGTTCGGCAACAGGGGTTTTTCGCAACTCACAAGTTTGTCTTCTCATGCACAGGTAAGCACGTTTTATAATGGTAGGTGATAGAGAATTAGAGAAACCCTAGAAGAGCATAGACGTGCACGTGCAAGAGAGTGGAGACGTGCATGTATAGAAGATACACGGCACTAGAGTTGGTGTTCCACTAGGACGTTAGCAAAACAAACAAAATCACCGAGAGAAACATACGGGTTGGGTGGTTTGAAGTTCTCAAAATAGGCTAACAAAGTGATGAGGTTCGGTGAATAGAAGAAAAATTTTAAAACTTTAAATTTCAAAACAAAATCGTAGTACATAATCTGATACACTTTAGAAATCCTTATTAAAACAAAACTCTAACAAATCATAAATCGCAACTATAATAGAAAATATAAAGATAAAGTACATATAAATTCTAATAAAACTATAATCATAAAAATATAAATTCTAAAAATATAAGTTTACTAGAAAAATTTACTTATATACCCTAAAATCAAAACTGGTATGTCACAAAACATGTTGTGGGATTTTTACCAGGCCCAACCTAGTAACTTTATTTTTTCCTTTCTTATCTTCAGACTGCGTAAAGCCCACAGGACAGCCTAGCCCATCTTTGTCAGCCATCACCTGCTTATCCAAAAACGCCGGAAACACTACCCACACAATCCGCAGACAAGCGCAAGCCCATGTCGACCTAACGAAGCACAGATTCCACCTTTTCCCTCATGTTCAGTAGGAATTTCTGCATGGCTAACAGAGAGGGACAATCAATTACCCCTGTCGAGTCCCCCTTGGGAAAACAAACGTCTTTCTTGGGCAAATTCAATTCTGGCTGCACCGCGATCTTCCCAACCATCCCACGGTCCTCCCGCCGGCCTACCGAGCAACCATTAGCTTCTGAAGACGATGACGATCTCATCAAGACCTCCACAAAAGTCCCATTCGATTCCAAAACATCATGAGCGCAAGGAGTAGACCTCTGAGATGCTCTATTCTTTAAACTCGAAGCATAGTACATGGAAACAACCTCTCTCAGCTTATTGGCAAATCACCTCCAACCTTCACCCTTCAAACCTTCAGGGACAGCAATAAAACCACACCTCACCTCTCTCCCATATTCAGACTATCAAAAAGCGGTCATATTTGTTATGGCAACACTGGACCAACAGCACCTGACTCCCATTTCTTCTAGACTAGTAAAATTCCAATAGACCAGCCGACACACCACAAGAGCCCACCACAATGACCAGCTAGTCCACAGTGGGTACATCCACAATGATATACTTGGTAACCTTGCGGCTTCTCTCTATAATCCGCCACTTCTCATTCTCACGTTGAAACTCAAAAATCTTTAAATCAATGAGAAGATTCCATCTCGAACCCGACATGAAAATGAACAACTAAAACCAAAAAGCCCAACTAACCAGAAAAAAGATGAAAAGAAAATGAAACACGAGGAGCTAAAAAAAAGGGTTAAGAAAATTTCCAGCAAGAAGCACCGGAAATAGGAAAGCAACGGGAAGGCATGAGAGAGAAAGCGGTAAGAAGACTGGGTTATCATCAAGATAATTCAAAACTCTAAATCTTTGCAGATTCCATCTAGCTTCAAAATGCAACTTTGTAGGAAAGCAATATCTCACATACAGGACGCTCAAAAGCTGCATTATGGATCATATAATCAATGCCAGCACCCGGAAAAAGGGATTCAGCTTTCTCTACAACCTCCTTGAGAGAATCTTCTCCAGATGTCAAATCAAATGGTAAAATCTTCACTTCATCCGGTGCATGTTTACCTGCAGGCATGCCAGCCATGTAATAAGAAAGAATATAGAGATGCTTACATCAAGGTTCAGTGGAAAAGACATACCCATGAGCTGCTTCTTGACTAGCTCCAATTCAGCCTCATTCCGTGCAGAAAGAATAAGCTTGGCACCTAATCTTGCAAGTTGTTTAGCAAGAGTTTTCCCTTCATACATAAAATCAAAAGGGACACGTGAGGTGATATACTCATTTATGTAAAACAACAATCAGTGACAAAAAAACAACATGATAGATATAAAATCAACAAGCATGCCACAACAAAGACCTCAACATCTCAACTGCATACAAAAGGAACAGAATATGAGCCTTGAATAGAGTCTTATTGATAATGTAGCTTTCTAATATTTCTAATTCAATATTTTATCAAAGAAACATATCTTGACTTCTCAAATAAAAAGTTGAGAATACAAAGCATAAGTTGATTTCTCCTATTATATTGCATCATTTACATTAAGAAAATAAAAACATAATGAAAAACAACCTAAAGAAAAACAACATTTGTATATCAGTTTTTTTTTTTTTTTTTTTTTTTTTTTTTTTTTTTTTTTTTTTTTGCTAGGTAAGAGATTTTCTCCTATTATATTGCATCATTTACATTAAGAAAATAAAAACATAATGAAAAACAACCTAAAGAAAAACAACATTTGTATATCAGTTTTATTTATTTATTTTTTTTTTTTTTTTTTTTTTTTTTTTTTTTTTTTTTGCTAGGTAAGAGATTTTATTATATTTAAAAGAAGGAAGGCATTGGCCTAGTACACAGGACGTATACAATAGAAAACTATAAGTTTTAAAATATTTTAATCTCAACAAGAAATGAGGAATAAAGAACACTCCAGGAAAAAACAAAATCCAACGCAACAAATATGGGACTTTGTTTTCAGAAATGTAGCTACTATTCACTAGGAGGTTTCACAATAGCCTCCCTCTATAAATAGAAAAATTGTTCTACTTGGGTAACAAGAGTGGCTGGGCAGTGTCAGATAAATCACTCTCAAGCCATCAATGTTATGAACACCAAAGCCATAACCACTATAGTTACCACAATTTAAAATGCGCTCTGTAGAGAAAATTTTCTACCAGAAGGAATGTTTCAGCACAGATACCCTATGTACATCAGTGGATCAGTGAAACAATATAAAAATTGACAGTTTCATATGGTTCTTTTCTACCAAACAAAAAATATATCCATGTAAATTGCGCATCAGATTCAGCCACTTCCTTGAAGTTTGATAACCCACAGTAAGGTTATCGCAGTACAGATATAGGTGCACTAATCCTCCTACCGAGATTAATGGATGAAAACAAACTCACCTTAAATCCCCATATCGCAGGCCCCTTGTATCTCACCTACTATGACTAGAGCTAAGCCCACACTTGCCATATCTCAACTAGTCTAACATGCAAAGCTTTTAAAAGTTACAATATGTGAAAGACTTGTATGTAGGACAAGATGATAATAACCCTAATAACCACCGAGTCCCCCCCCCCAAAAAAAAAAAAAAAAAAAAAAAAAAAAGCAAACATTCTTAGCATAACAATGAGAAAATAAACAAAATCCAGGAACTGGATGCTAAACATTCTGAAAATATAAATGGTTAGGTAGGTGTAAAATATATGTGGTTGTATGTATGTATGCATGTATATATGCTGTAACACCTCCTTCCCGTAGGATAGAGATATTACTAACATTCATAACATAATGCCCAGTGAAGAGATTCGAATACATGAAAAATACCTCAGTTAAAAAAAAGTCAACTAAAGTGAACCTAACTGTCTTCGAATCATGAAACTGAAAGCATAAAGTAAAAACATAACTAAACTAATTCTTGTGTAAATAACACTTATTCATTTCTAAGTCTTTACACTAGATCTATTCCTGGTCCTCTAGCTCTGCTACTCATCATCTGTGAGAGTTAAGCATAGAAGAAAATAGATAAACAAACAAAAAATAGTCGAATACTCAGTAAATAGCACATCATACCGTAAAATACATCTTAGCCTAGCATAGACTTAATTTTTGAAAGACTCTTCATAACATACGTACATCATCACAAATTCACAACCATACTATACACATAACTTAATTTAACATAGGCTTAATTTCTGAAAAACTTTACATACATACATATATTGTCACTGATTCACATAACATATCTATTCATCATTAACATGAGATGAATCATACATAATCATGACAAACATGTAACGTGAATGCATAAATGACTGACTTCATGCATTTTCTAACAATCATACATGACTTGTTCATCTTGTCTTTCACTTATTATATGGTGACCCACGCTTGAGTCCGTGGCACCGCATAACTTGTAATAACATGGAGTGAAACATGTTTAAGTCCGTGTTTCAACTAACATATGGTGAACCACGCTTAGGTCCGTGTCACCGCTTATCATAACTTGTAGTAAACACGCTTAGGTCCGTATCATTCTTAACATAACTTGTGATGAACACACTTAGGTCCGTGTCATCCTTAACATAACTTATGATGAACACGCTTAGGTCCGTGTAATCCTTATCATAACTTATGATAAACACGTTTAGGTCTGTGTCATCCTTATCATAACTTGTGATGAACACGCTTAGGTCCGTGTCATCTTAACATAACTTTTGGTGAACATGCTTAGGTCCGTGTCACCCTTAACATCTTATCTTTCTTAATGCATGAGAAGTTTGTTGGACTTCATGAACTTTTCTAGCATGGCATATACTTGTACATAGCATAACATAACATGACATGACATATACTTGCACATAGCATAACATAACATGACATGGCATAATGTGATCTGAACATAAATGTAACATACAGGTCCAAATTTAGGGCTTAAAACTAGTATTTTATTTATTTATTTATTTTTATTTTTTTATTGTCTTTATTATTTTCATTATCATTTTAGGAAATATGCTATATGTTAAATCGATGATTCTTTTCCTATCAAAACTTTTGTATAGTTATCCATTAGTTTCTATATTAGATTAGTTTCCTAGTTTGAAACTACATCTCGACTCTTCAAAATCCTCCCAGAATCCTTATCCTAGTAGGAATAATTTTCAAGTGTAGCCATTTTAAAACCCTAGCATATCTATGGAGGACTCGCGCCGTTTCCCTCCCCATCGTCTATAAAATCCCACATAAACCCTATGCTTTGAACACACAAAAATTACAAAGAACTCACTTCGCATAAGCCATATATACTTTGCTCAGCCACCGCCGACCACTCTAGGACGTCGGAGAACTACCCCGGTTGCCCAGAAATCGCCGACCAGCCTAACTCCGTTGAACCCACTCCTTTCCGGTAAGTTCCCGTCGAGATCTCTCTCTCCCAATGATTTTCACTTCTCGGTCTCACTCTCCCTCTCTCTCTTGCATCGCACCAGAGGACCCAATTGCGTCCCCGATCGCTTCCAACCACCCCAGAGCCGTCGTCGCCTCAGCCTCCTTCTCTCGGTGTGCATCGCACAACCACTCCCTTTGTTCTTAGTTCAACCTCTCTGTTACACGATGAGAGCCTTTCCCCATAAGCCTATATCTTCCTTATATCCAGTTTTCCCATAATACCCAAGCCCATTAGGATGATTTCCCAAAATACCCTTAAAAACCCTTTTTCGAAGGCCTCCGTAAATCCTATTGAAGAAACTTTTTAAATTAATTACATTGTAGCCTACAGTGTCTTTGGGAGATTTCATGTTTTTAAACCTATGCATTACGTGGGCTGATTTCCTATATGGGTTGGGTGAGTTCAATTAAACATGTGATTTTAAATTGGACTTGCCTTAAGTGTGGGCTGTGTTGTAAGAGTTATTGCTCAAAGGGTCCACATTATGTTAATCAGGGGGAGTTCACAAACCATTTTACAGCAGTAAGTCTAAAGGGATTTAAACCATACATTATTGGGTAATAAGTCACGATTAGCCTATCGTATTAATAAACATATTTCGAGAAATCATTATTTACACGGTTATTTTATAATATATATATATATACATATATATATAATCCCTACTAAATTATATTTAAAGGACTAGATATGATATTATTGTTTTAGTAGCCCTAAAATAGTGGGATTAATCAATAAATTCAGTATATAGCTAGATGTTTTATTAGATTTAAAGTTTTTGATATGTGCTCTCAAGTGGGAAGCATACTAGGATACTTTTTCCTAGAAGATTAGTAACGTCATGTACCTCATATAGGTAACGCGCTATCACTTGGAAGTCAGGAAACAACGCTAAGAGGTAAATAGCATGATCATGTAAATGCATGCATACTGTGAATATTATTGTTATGTATGAAAATATGATATGCTTATGATGGTTAACTATGCTACGCTAAGAGGCAAGTCAAGGTTAGATTCCTTTTACAATCTTTGATGAAATATGAGTTTATGCTTGAATGAATAAATTTGTTGTTCGATTGATTGAATGTTACTAAAATCATATAAAAGCCATGAGATGTTCATGTAGTAATTCAAGTCAAGTATGCCATGTAATGGAATAGTCAGATTATGCAAGCCATGTCCATGTAATACATAGATTATGCATGCCATGTTCATATAGTACTTAGATCATGTATGCCATATTCATGTAGTACTTAGGTCATGTATGCCATGGAATGTCATAAAACGTTCAGAGCATATGTTATGTTATAAAAGCCATGAGATGTTCATGTAGTAATTCAAGTCAAGTATGCCATGTAATGGAATAGACAGATTATGCAAGCCATGTCCATGTAATACATAGATTATGTATGCCATGTTCATATAGTACTTAGATCATGTATGCCATATTCATGTAGTACTTAGGTCATGTATGCCATGGAATGTCATAAAACGTTCAGAGCATATGTTATGTCATGTCATATTATGGTATGCCATGTATAAGAAAATGCCATGTTATGCTATGTCATGCTATATACCCTGTACAAGAGTATGCCATGCTATGATATGCTATGTACAAGAATATGACATGTTATGTCATGTTATGCTATGCCATGTACAAGAATATGCCATGTTATGTCATGTTATGCTATGCCATGTACAAGAATATGTCATGTTAGAAATGTTCTGCCATGTACAAGAATATGCCATGTTATGTCATGTTATGCTATGTCATGTACAAGAATATGTCATGTTAGAATGTTCATGAAACCTAATAAATTCTCATGCATTAAGAAAGATAAGAAATGTTATGGTGCCACGGACTCAAGCGTGGTTAACCACAAGTTAAATGAAACACAGACTCAAGCATGTTTCACTCCATGTTATTCAGTTAAGTAAAACACGAACTCAAGCGTATTTCACTCCTTGTTACTTAGTTAAGTGAAACACAGACTCAAGCATGCTTCACTCAATGTATTTCAGCTAAGTGAAATACGGACTCAAGCGTGTTTCACTCCATGTTACTCAGTTAAGTGAAACACGGACCCAAGCGTGTTTCACTCCATGTTATGACAAGATAAATAAGTTATTATGCATTCAAGTTACATGTTTGCCATGATTCTGTATGTTTCCGCTCAAGTTAATGACGAATATATATATGCTATGTGAGTATGTGACAATATATGTATATATGTGAAGTTTTCAGAAAGTTATATTACGTGTATGATTGGGAATCTGTGATGCTATATGTATGTTGTTAAGAGTCTTCAGAAATTAAATCCATGCTAGGCCAGATTATATTTTACAGTATGATGTACTATTTACTGAATATTCGACTCATTTTGTTTCTTTCTGTTCCCTTCATGTCTAATTTTACAGATGGTGTTTATGATGATGCAGAGCTGGATAACCAGGAGTAGATCTAGTATAAAGACTTAGGAAGAAATAAGTGATTTTGACACAAGAACTATAATCCTTTTATGTTATTCGTAGGATGGGTTTATGTCTTTCCACTTTACGTTCAGTTTTGAAACAATTATGTCCATTTCAATTTTTGATGCTTTTCAATAAATGAGGTAATTCAGGATATGAATCTATTTACCGGGTTTTATGTTATGAATGTTAATAACATCTCTATCCTATGGGAATGGGGTGTTATAATAAACATTCCATGGCATACATGATCTGAGAACTACATGAACATTACATGACTTATATGATCTAAATACTTCATGACATTACATTGCATGGCATACATGTGATTTTCATAACATATCATCCATCAAATCGCAATCCATATAGCATAACATACATATGCTCACTTACATGCATATCATTATATTTCATCAAAGATCATGAAATGGATCTAACATTGACTTAGCTCATAGCGTAGCGTAGACAAACATTACATTTTCATATAAAAGTAGAACATTTACAGTACACATGCAATTATATGATCATACTAATTACTTCTTAACACCACTTCCTGATTCCACTTTGTGGCATTACAGATACAAGGTACTAGGCATTACTAATTTCCTAGAAAAGTGTGTCATAATACTCTACATAATTAAATACATATAATGGACCTTAACTAAAATAATACGCTTCATAGCATACTGTAAAAACATACTTTAAAATCCCTTAAATACTTTCTATGAAAATAAATCTATGAATAATATATTTATTCTAGTAAAAAACTTTGGCCTACTTAATTATCAGCCCAGCCCCAATTAGAGAAAACAACCCACTTAATATCACCAAAACAGTTTCTGTAAACACAATCAGCCCAATTTAAACCTCAAGCCCGCATGAAATCAACCCACTTAACCTAGTACTATAGTTTCTGAAATAAATCAAGCCCACCAGATTTAAAAACCAGTCAAGTTACAACTAAGCCCAGCCCCAATAAAACTCAGCCTAGTAGAAAGGGTATTTTGGGAAAACTGAAATAAAAGAAATAAAGAGAGAAGACAGGCTTACGGGAGAGGAGGCTGTGCAATGCTCACCGAGAGAGGGCTGAGTGCAATGGCAGCTCTAGGTGGCTGGGAGTGACCAGCGACGCAACTGGCAGGTTCCTATGGTGGTGTGACACTGGGGAAGAGAGAGTTTAGAGAGGGAAGCTGTCAAGCCGATAAGCACTAGGGAGAGAAAATGGTGGCCGACGGCAATGGGCTTACCAGAGAGGAGTGGGCTCGACGGGGTTGGGCTGGTCGGCGATTTCTGGGCAGCGTGGTGGTGCTCTGATGTCCTGGGGTGATCGACGGTGGCTGGGCAGAAAACTAGGCTATGTGGGAGTGAGTTCTTCCTCTAGGTATTTCTTGGGTTTTATTTATGAAGGGTCTCGGGTGAGTTTTATAGATGAGGGGAAGAGAAGTACATGAGTGTGATTAGGACACTAGGCTATAGTTTGAAGTTGTCTAGACTTTAGGAACCTATTCCTACAAGGATACACATACTGAGAGGATTTTTTTTTTTTTTTTTTTTTTGAGAGTTTGAGTTGGAGTTGGTTTCAAACTAGGAATCTATTCAAACTGGAAACGAAGGGATAACTATGTCGATAAGGAAACTTCCTAATGAAATACAAACCCCTTTAATCTGATTAGTTGTCAAAAAAAATAAAAATAAAATCACACTTTTGGTGTCTGGATGTTACATATGCACTAATTATGCAGCTTTGAAGCTGATCTTGCTGTCAAAGTATATTTAAAAATCAGCACTTATTCTCTCACAGTGCAATTCACTCCTGCACCTGCACTGTAAATCAGTCACCAACATTCAGATCAGGAGTTAAACAACACTTACCATTAATTAATTTCTTTTAATTTGCCGCAGTCAGTTTACGAGACAACAACCACATCAGCTTCAAGTAAGATTTCTAGTGAACTCAATTGTATAGGATCTCAGATCCTAAGTCAGACTCAATATGTTGCATGCACAGGAGAATGAACCAGGTTCTCTTTAGATTGATAGAGATCAGCCATCAGATGGGGCAGAGTTCTAGCTCAGGCTCCAAATAATTCAGATAATTGGGAAGCACCCTTCAGGTAAAGTTCACTAACAGGATAACAGGACTTGCTTTCCATTTTCTTATAATGAACTGCAGCCTGCTCAAATTCCAAGAAACCACTGTTAAACCACCAAATTTGACTCACCCAGAAGACCAAAAAGGTGATATTGCTATTCTGTGAAGTTCATTACAGCTCCCTGTATATTTTCTCCTCTTTATGTCCCCCCACTGATGTATGTATTTATTAACCTCACGCACATGCAAGCATGTGCAGACAAACCCAAGCGCACCCACCTGCAAGCATGCCCACATGGACACTGTACGCATGTGCGCACACCCACACGATTAATACTTGATGTGTGTGTGTGTGTGTGTGTGTGCATATACATATATATATATATACACACATATATATATGTATATATATATACTGTCTTGTTGAAAGTGATTTAATGAGTCATATAATAACCTTTGTCTATAAATCCCACAACAATTAAATTAACAGTCCCGCTTCTAAGTGGTCGGGCTGTTTTTTGAAGCAAAACAGCCTTCCTTTGCACTGCTGCCACGTCAGGAATCACACAAAAACATCAATAGTCTCAACCGCACACAAACCCCTCTCCTCTATCCAAATCCTGCGACCCTTAACCCACTCTCCTCTCTCCCATCCTCAATGTCTATAGTATCCAATTTTGCTTCAAATCCCAGCTCAGTGCAACCCAGTTTCACTTCATTCTCAAGCTCCACATCGAAGTGTCCCTCTTCCAAAGCTCCCATTGACAGACCTCAAAATCCCCAAATAATTACACAAACCCAGTTACCAAATTTCAACAAACGGAATGAAATAAATCCTCCTAATAACCAAAAGTCAACAATAATCAGCTTGAAATCTGCTTCTCAAATTTGTTTAACATGAAAACAACCCAAATTATTATGAAGATCAGCTAAAAGGAAAGGGGAAAAAAAAATTCTACCACGCGAAGTATTACCATCCCCATACTCCTAAAATCTGAGACCAAAAAACCAAGAGGAATAAGAATGTTATTTGCTTCTTGAATTTGTTCAAGATGAAAACACCCCAATCGTGAAAAACCTAATGTTTACACAACCATAAATAGCATATGAAAAACCTGATATTTACACAATACACTTGTGATTTTCTCTTCTACATTTTAGCAAACACCTTGAATGCAGACCGTGTTCTCCATCGCAGTAGCTCTTCTGTGTTTCCATCATTCTTTTCCATGATACAAACAACCAACCTTTTGGGAAATTTTTTCTAATCCATCAAAATAGAGAACAAAGAAATTCTTGTATCTGACTCCTTGATCTTGAGATTTCACCTCATGTGCAGCGTCAATAGGGGTGTAATCCGGTCGGTCCGACCGGTCCGGTTCGGTCTGAACCGGACCGAAAAAATGCATGGTCCAATCCGGTCCAATAAATAGGAAACTTTCGGTCTTCGGTCCGGTCCCGGGGTGGAGATTTCTCGGACCGGACCGACCGAATAAAAAAAAAATATTATATATATTATTTATATAATAATTGTACAATTCACAATATAAAATTTTAAATATGTTATTAATACTTGTTACTATTCTATAAATTTAACAATATTTTATATATATCTTCATCTAACCTATCACTATTAACAATATAAAATTTTAAATATGTTATTAACACTTGTTAATATTCTATAATTTAACTAATATATAATATCAATTAGTTAATTATATAGTAATTATATAAATTAATAATGCAATTTTCATCTAATTTATTATCATTGACCATATAAAATATCTTTTTATTGAGTTTGTTACATAATCCACATTAATAAATCACTTAATTTAATTTAGTATTTTCAATAATTTTTTTTATTAATTGATTTAAAAAATAAAAAATAAAAAATAAAATTAGGCCTGACCGATTGGACCGGACTGGACCGAACCGGACCGATAGTTATCGGTCCGGTCCAGTCCTTATGGGTATTCCGTCTGGTCTGGTCCGGTCCGGTCCGGCGATGGACCGAAAATATTCAGTCCATCACCGGACCGGACCAACCGTATTACACCCTAAGCATCAAGCACCCCGGAGACAACGACAGAGGAGATTTGCGGTCTGAGATGGAGTAGCCACCTGAGGAGAAGGAGCAGAAACTGGAGGAGTCACTGCCGGAGAGGTGGGAGATGAGATCGATGGAGATGTCTTCCGGGACGAGGTGGGAGACAAGCTTTTCTATAAAGGGTGAAATGAGTGCGAAGGGAGAAACGAGTGGGGGCTGAGATGCACAACATCTCCATGATAGTTGTGGTGGAATGCCTATGTGTCACTTAATTATTGGTGGGCGGTTAATTGGGTAACATTGGACAGACCGATGTTAAGGTTTTCTCTTAATTAATACTTGATATTGGTTTATGTACTAGTTGGGTTTCTACATCTACTAAATTAAGTTTAGGTATTACTTCAGCTCAAAATCAGAGCCTGCTTTCTTCATTTGTGTACTCCACATGCTAGACCCATTTCTTTTTGTTTAGATTTTCCTATGGGCTGGGTCTGTCTCGAAAGGATCTGGACAAGAGAAGGGTGATAAGGAATCCCATACTGACATGGCCGGTAGTTGATATAGGGCTATGCATTGTCAAAATAAGGTGAAAAACTGTATGAATGGTTGAATCAATTGACCTTGAGGATTCTGTATATTATATAATCTGTACAAAGCTACTTATCAAAAAAAAAATATAATCTGTAGAAAGCAATTCTATTCATGGAAATAAATCAGTATGCGCCTAATTCTAGCCCTATACATGGAAGTTATAATCTGTCAAATATTAACTAGAGAAATAAGGAAAGAGTTGAATAAGGAAAGAATAATGAACAATAATGGGCAGCGTTGTTGTCCATTGACAGCCCCCCTCAAATTGATGCGAGTTGATCAACAAGGATCAATTTGCTACTTAAGAAACAATGTCGATGGTGAGTGAGAGCTTTGGTGAAGATATCAACAATTTGTAGTTCTATGGAAGAGTGATAACACGAGCTTCAAAAGCTTCACGGATAGAGTGACAGTCGACTTCAATATGCTTCATGCGCTCATGATAGACAGGATTGACCGTGATTTGAATAACACTCATATTATCAGCATGTAGAGGTGTAGGATCGGTCTCAGAAAATGCCGACACACCAAACCGAGAAATCCACGCATGCAAGAACAGCCCAGAACACGCCGAGAAAACGAAACCGAGAAGGAGGAAAAAAAATTCAACCTGCCTCTTGATGCCATGTCAAAATAAGGTGAAAAACTTAATGAATGGCCGAATCAATTGGCCTTGAGGATTCTGTATATTATATAATCTGTACAAAGCAATTCTATACATGGAAATAAATCAGTATGCGCCTAAGTCTAGCCCTATACATGAAAGTTACAATTTGTCAAATATTAACTAAAGAAATAAGGAAGAGTTGAATAAGGAAAGAATAATGAACAATAATGGGCAGCGTTGCTGTCCATTGACATGCACTACTTAGATATACCACATACTAACTTAAGTTAGTTTACATTTTCAGGTTAGATGCAACTTGCTCAACACAACCACCTTTCTTCAAGCTCAAGAGCAGATAATATAACCAGAAACCATCCCTGTTGCCCATGCTTTTCATTAATGCATCTCATATCTTAAATAAATTACCACCCATTTAAAACCCTAATGAAACAATTATCTTAATAGGGATAGAAGCCCCACCAGCTATAAATGTGGATATCGGTACTAGGCCTGTGCAGAAAAGGCGCTGACCCGAGCCGTCTGTATAAACCAACCCGACATGACCGATAAAAGTGGGTTGAACTAACTTGTAGGTCAAACCCACTAACTGTCGGTTTCAATCCGACAATCACAGACATTATGCCATCCATCCCCAAATCTCAAACCATAGCCGCCATCACTCCCCATTTCTCTTTGTTATCACCTATGTCATTGTTCCCGGCGAAGTCCGTGCCCTGCCTGCGTTGCGGCTACGCGATAGGTTCAACAGTAAGCCAAACTCGCGAGGTCAGAGGCATAATTTTGATGCAACGTTGGGCCCTATTTTCTTCAATGTGCTGTAGACTCGGACAGATTCGACGGAGAGCAAAAGGGAAAAGCGAAAGGGAAAAACTCATTCAACAGCACAAAACTCCAACCTTTTAGATATTAAATCCAAACATAAAAATGGAAAACACTACGACTCTCTAATCAGAAACCGATTAGACACAAAACAACGTCGATTTATTGGTAAGAGAACTACTTGGATCTCTGCCTCATCTTTCAGCACTTCCTCTTCAACCGCCTCATGTGCTTCTTCTTCCACTACGAAACCAAAGAGCAAACCCCAGTACACGATTAGGAAAATTAAAAAAAACGTCCATTTTTAAGTTTTTAGATCGAGCAAATAGTAGGGTCCGACAAATATCGTATGGCAATAAGACTACAATCAAATCTTACCTTGGCCCTCATGGTGATTCCGTGTCTAAGTTCCTTCTCACCCTTGCTTTCGAAACCCTAGTAGTCCGGAGTAGGCTGCGCAGAGAACGATTTGGAGGCTTTGAGAGAATTTATAGCAATTGAAGAAGAAACCCATGTATAGGTTGTGGGTTCGGAGGGGCTTCAAAAGACATTTCTGGAGATTGGTCGATATCAAACAAGTTGACCCGACTCAGGTCAGGTCGGGTTTTCGTGTTGCCTTGGGTGTCGGGACGGGCCCAAACACAATCCAATTTGGTCAGGTTGCAGGCCTAATCGGTATTATTTCCTTCATCAATGGTTAATACTTTTCAGCTTTGCAATCAACTCCTTTCCCATAATGAAGTAGTAGATGAGATACAAAAGCTAGAATTGCCACCTTTAATGCCTCCCTGTATAGCAGTTTTGCAGTAACGAGGAGACAGAGAAGAATTTTCTAAAGATACATCAAGGCAAATGATTAATGGGACCAACAGTTGAGGCACCCATCTTTTTCACGTTGTCAACTAATCTCTTCCAGGCATAAAGATAGATGGCATGCCCATAGTATCACTTATCACAGAGAAGTTTCATCAACTCACAGAGTAGTGCTATCCTCCATCGAATACAGGAAAACACTTCTCAGAATTCAAAGTTGCAGAAACACAAAAAGGCCCAAAGTATTACCCTCTTTTCAACACAAAACTTGAGTTTGAATTTTCAGGAGTGTAAAATAAAGCATAAAATGGGCCAAAAGGAAGGGAAACATTAATATCCTCCCATCCTAGCCAGCAAAATCAGGAATTTACTGGCACATAAAGGTTCCAATCAGAGAAGAATACTGTTTCATTGTTAAAATATGAAACAACGGTAGAAAATGTGGCTATCTGATTATTAAGACAATTTTCGTCATGACACCCGATATCCTGATTGTTGTCACCATGATTGTAGTGACAAAACAGTGATCGTTATAACAATGACAAGAGCAGCTGATGAAAATTTCAAAACATCCATGGATGTATATCCATAACCTACCACGAACCCCACCTCACATAAATGCTTTTAAAGGCAGTAAGAAATGCAATGAGTTTGTACATAACTATAATCAGGAACGTTACAACATTGACGTATTAAAACCTTTATTGCTCTTCGAAGGAGCATAAATTCAAGAAAGATCAAATATATTGGACATTGATTCACAATATAAAACCCTTATATCACATACCGATTCCGCGGCTAGCTCCAGTAATCCAGACAACCTGGAAGAACAACATTGTAATGGATAGACTAAATGTTTTAATTCAGAAATAGAAACAATAAAACAGCGCGAGAATTAAAATATTTGATTATACACTCGAAATTCATGACGGTTACCTTGTCTTCAATTTCTTCGCGCTTCGCATGTCTTTTCGACATCAAAGTGAAATCCCCTGCCGATAAATAATTAAAAACAAAAACCCACGAATTAAACTACAGAGAGAGCACAGGACACCGGTCTTCAACAGCCAAATTAAATTTATAAATGCGCACACGAAAAAAAAAATTACGATGAGATAGGGAGAAGGATTTTGAGCAGTTACCATCTGAGGTGACGAGTTTGAATAACAGGAAGAGAGAAAGAAAGATAGAAACGAAGAAGAGGGAAAGCAATATGCCCATACTTCAGAGGTTCAGTTGAAAACTTGGAAAGAGTACGAATGCTGCAAGGCGAAACCAAAGTACCCGGGACCGGCTCTCCTCCGGTGCCTTCCACCATTCTGCACCGGTTTTTAAGGAAAATGTTATTATGCTCCGTGTTTTACCACGTGTATTTTATTTATTTTTTTAATTTTTTTAATGGTTCAAAAATTAATTATTAATAAATTGGTGTATTTTTAAAAAAATATTTAATGATATTTAAAAAATATTTGAAAGAGAAAAAGTGCAAATGCCATACGGGCACACTCATTAGGCGGCAGAGTAGCATTGTTCGATTTTTAGATAGGAGAAATGTAATTGTATTTGAGAAAAATTTACAAAAAATTTTATTTCTCTACATATTAGTTATTCATATATTACAAATTATAAAATTTAAAATAATTTCAAAAGAAAACTGATAAAATGTGTGACACCCCCAGATTTCGCTTAGGATCAAACAGACGTCTAAAGCATCGGGACATACAGCACAAGGTTATCTGCCCTTGTTTATAACATATAAGATGCAATGTTCCTAACATGTATTTAGCATTATGCAATAGTCGCAGCTAATAATTTTTTTTCTTGAGGAATATTATACATCAAACTTATAATATCGCAAATAATTAAAATATAATTCATGCATACTTATCAAAATAAAATTCACGATTACAGCACGGGTCTCAGAAGATTGTAATATCAAAACAACGGAGATCTGGCCCCATAATTATATTGCCTACATTATTGGGCTAGTTCGTTGGGTAACTCGCGTAACTCGACTAACGATGCCGAAATATTATCCAAAGACCTAACTATGGAGGCTGCAAGTTTCGTGTTGCGTTTACGGCATCTAGTCAACCTCCTCTAGTTTGCCAATGTCTACTCCATATTCTGATCTTGACACATCGCCTACTATTCAGGAGAAATAGTAGTTGGAATTACCACAGTGAGATTTGATTACAAATGTCAGCAAGTTAACAAAAAACTTCTATACAGGTTAATGATGCATGCATGACAGTAATAGTATAAGTGTATAATCAAAATCGTAAGTAAGAAAAGCATAGCTTGACATATAGCATGGCATAATAACATAACTTGAACTAAAACTGAAACTGAAACTTAGCTTAACGTGACATGATATGTACGTGAACTTAAAACATAATATAGACTATCAACATAGTATGAACATGAACTTGAAACATAGCATGAACGTAAACATATATAATTTGAATATGAACTTAAACATAACATAACATATACGTAAACTAGAAACATAACGTGAACATGAACATAATATAACATGAACGTGAACATAACCTGACATGAATGTGAACTTGAAACATAATATGGATTTGAAACATAACATGAACCTTAACATAACATGACATAAACATGAACTTGAAACATATTCTTGTCTCATGGGGTCACCATGATAGAGTAGTCTTATCTCATAGGGTTATCATAATTGCGTAATCTTATCTCATGGGGTTAATATGATTGTGTATTCTTATATCATTAGGTTAACATGATTGCGTATTATTGTCTCATGGGTTACCACGATTGCGTATTCTTGTCTCCATGATAGCGTATTCTTATCTCATGGGGTTACTATTATTGAGGATTCTCGTCTCATGGGGTTACCATGATTTAACAATAACTATAAATTGAACAATAACTTAACTGTACGAAAACGTACATGAACGTAAGTCGAAAGACATGACGTACTTGACAGAAAATATTTTGTAATTTGACATATCATGTAACAAATAACATTTCATAATATGACATAACATGTAATAGTGAATATTACGTGACATGGCTTACATGTAACAGTAAACATTATGTGACATGGCATACATGTAACAGATGACATAACGTAACATGACATACTTGCAGCTTATAGCAATACGTGACAGAATAGATAGTGCAACAGATAAACATGTAATGACATAGTATGGCATGGCATATATAACAACATACGAACATAAATTGCAGTTTCCTTACTTATCACACATACCTAGTAAACTGATAGTAAGTTAAGAGCTAACTTACCTCGATCGTTGCGTTCTATAAAAATAAAGCACGAAACACAAGGAAAAATTGTCGAAAATCTCTACGCAAAAAGACCCAGAAATCTGTTCGAAAGAGCTCTTTTGAGTTTCTCTCTAAGAACGATGTGAAGAAGTGGTGAAAGGAAGTGAAATGTGTCTTGCATGATTTTAGACTTCTGGAGAGGGAAGTTATGAGCTTGAATGACCCTTGATTGCAAGTGGGCTATGTGACATAAAGTTGAGAACAGTGAGGGGCAAGGACTGCCTGCAGCAGCTGTGAGATATGGAGGTTGATAATGTGGATTTCTCCTTCACATCAAGGCATTATTAGGTGTAGCCAAGGGCAGTGGATGGCCTGCCATGTGGGGGAGGAAACTTATTCAAGAAATTTTGCCACGGTGGCCAAATTTGTGGGCCTTGGTGGGTCTCAACCAAGTGGACTTCAATTTGGGGTTTAAATGTCGTTTGGTTAGGGTTTGGGATGCTATCAAACCCAAATCCAATTTTTCTTAGCCCAATCAAATTTTCAAATTTAAAAGGTTAAATAATGATATCATAATAAGGATTTGATTAATTAATTGCATGTAGTAGTGATTTAATTAAGTGATTAAATACAATACTAGAAATCAGATTAAAAGGGGTTTGGAGGCCAACTTTAAGGTTTGGGAAACCGTTTAAGGTTTTGGTTTCAACCAAAATTTTGAGGTTTCAATTGGATTCCAACCATTTCGGGTTTCACTAGGATTGAAACCCTCTTTGGTCTGGCATAATTTGGTTGATCATATGAAACAAAGTTTTGCTTAGATGGCATTATCTCATACCTTGATTTCCTTCACAAATCCATCTAATGGTTCCTCATGGTGCCAAGTGTCTAATATTATTTACTATGTGTGGTTAAGATCTTACCAAGTGTCCAAATAAAACTTCACTAACCTAATTTGGACATTCCACATTATGATTTTGAAAACACTGCACTTGATACGCTTATTGAGGTTACTATTCACTCCAAAAAAATGCATAATAAACTTAGTATTAAAAAAATCCTAAATATTCATATTAACCTACAGTGAAAATCGTTTACCAAAATTCAACCTCGAAGTACCCCTAAAAATAATTTCGCAATTTCGAACAGGCGTTATGTTCGAAATTATGAAAATAAGTTATTGCGCCATAAAATTATAAATAATCAATTGAATCTAATGGCATAGACCATAACTCATTCTAACACTTCTGGCTATCTCAAATAATTAAACTCATATTTCTAGAATCATACTGAGTGATAATACTAACTATGTTGACAGACTATAACCTGTGCGATTGGTCAATTCGTCAAAACTTATGGGATTTTTACGAGATTCCTAAAGTCCATAGAAATTCCACCAGTGAATGTCTAGCGGGCTGTTACATCCTCCCTCTTAAAAAAAAAGATTTCTTTCTCGAAATCGACGCAAGTACAAACATAAAACACGCTCAAAAGAAGAAGTTGCTTACCAACCAACTATCCATCACTGGATGCCTCATCACGCTCAAGGGGCAGGTAACGTTCTTCCTGAGGTAACCCCTTCCTTTTGTAGACAACACTATTCTTATCTATAACCATCACATGGTTACACAAAATAACTACCATTATAGCATAAGGGTATAACACTCCCAAAGGTTATTACCTAAACTTAATGACTTATAAGCTGGCCTTCTAGGATACTGAATCCTTACTTAAATGAAATCACTATTCTCCTTATTGTTCAAAGAATTATCCACAACGTATATATATCTACCATTCTTAACTCTCTCTCTCTCAAATCATATCAATTTGTACTAGAATCCTTGCACACAGTAGGTCAAGCCGTACCAGCATACTCTCTAAATCTAAAACTTCAAGTATTCACGCAGTTCAATTTAGAAGAATTTAATCCATACACAACTGAATTCACTTTCTCTATTTCCTCAAGGAATTCTATCCACTTAAGACTAGTTTACTCCTTCATAACCACAATGAATTGTTCCTTCTCCTAGGTGGTACCTCGATAAACGATCAGTTATTAACCTCAACTCAAGAATTTATCTCTTATGATAGGCACAGCTCTTCTATCGATCATGAGCTGCCTCTTATTCTGACTCTAAATGAAAGGATCTATTCCAACTATTCACGTAAGTCCTCAAGACCAAGATTTACTACCCATATAAAAGTCTCCAATATAATGGCGATCTACGTTTTCCACAAACACAATACTTTGCCAAAAATACTTAATGGCAGCTGGATAAAACTACCATCATAAACGAATCCTACTACCGCCAAAGCCTCTCCCAAGCACTTTACTCTTCCGAACACAAATTTCTTTGGATCCTCAAAATCAAAACAACTCCAAACATGCAGAATACTAATTTATCAACCGTCAATATTCTTCCTCCAACTGCTAAAGGGTATTATATATCTACACTGATATGAACAATAATACTCTTAATGAGAATTGTTACTCTTACCACCCCGGTAACAATTCGGCTTCTGAACTAAACTCTCGTGTAATATCACAATCACTAAAAATAGGGACTCACTTGAATCAATAGCGTACAGGTTACAAACTTCAATGACTTAATATTCCCCAAAATAACAATAATGCAACAATACAATCAATTGTAATCAAATCAACCTTACATAAGCTTAAAAATACCTACGTCTTAGAAAAAATACCAGTGACGGTGCCAGCTTCTTCAGTTCTTGGGGCGTCAGCATCCAACATACACTCTCATGGGCACGTGTTGCCTCGGCTTTGGTTTGCAGCCGTTGTGGAGAGAAACTTCATTTCTTTCATTCCTCAAAGCAACACTAGGGCGGTCTTTGATCATATGACCCAGTTGGCCACACTTGAAATGTGACGCCCCGACTCCCACGTACAAAAAAAAACACGGGCATCGTAACATCGGGATGATGACAACTCGGTCACACATCCCAACGATAGTATCAAGTATGTGCATATGCAACAATGTACAATAAACAACGCAGCAGATAATATACATAAATCTACTAAGTACCAGAATTTTAAATACAAATATTCAAAACAAATCATCTTTAAAAAGTTATACAGTCATCCCAAATAAAAATATATACAAGTCTCAAACTAGAATACGAGTGATCCCAATCACTCCTCGGGCAGAGCCGACTCCTCAGGCTCACCCTCATCCTCCTCTACATCAAAATCTGTGTTACCATAGAATGGTATCGCAGGTAAGTATAAACCAAACAACCACGAGATAAAAATATATTAGTGCAAATAACATGCATGCATATGATGAAATATGCATTAGATCCAAAAATACCATTTTTCCCGAAAATAGATATTTTCAACACACGCCAAAATCCCATTTTGGCCCAAAAATAATATTCCGTCATTTTTCCAGAAAATGACCCAAATCAATAAAACCTTATTTTTCCAGAAAATGAATCACATAAAATCCTTTTAATCAACACACGCTATTTTCCCAGAAAACAGCCTATTATTCCATTAACCAATGCACCATGATCTCCCCTAGGGATCATCCGCACGTTCTGGCTTCAAAGCGATGCCCAGTTCCGCACCCAGCGCGTTCGTGGCCAAGCACCCACTACGCAATGAGCGACGCCCAGTTTCGACCCCACCGCGTTCGTAGCCAAGCATCCTCTAGCCCCCTCCAACAGAGGGGCCACGGAGTCGGCACGAGACCATCTCGTCCGATCCCATTGTGGTCCAGCGACAACCCAGGGGACATCACTCAGTATATTCCGCTCCCGAGTGACCAGAGGAGCTCCACCGAGATAATACCCCATCTCGGCTTGGGGTCGTGATACATACGCACCCAAAATCCTTTAACACATGAAAACCCAGTTTTCATGAAACACATGAACATGAATGCATGTATACGAAAATCCAGTTTCCTTTACAAACATGATCATGCGTGCAATATGCCATGTACATGAACAACACCATACCAACAACCAACATTTCACAATACCAACCAAACACAACTCCGTCCACAAATCATCCGACCCCCGAACTCCTCGGACTCAGTTCGGCATAACCAACCAGATCACAATAATATGAGTTAGTGCAAGAATATATTTAAATCACGATAGTTATTTGGAAAAATACTTACAGTACTATATAATAATTTCTGAAGGATCTCGGAAATGCAAGAAGTGGCAACACAGCTGCAGATCAGTGCAAAATGTACTGTGGCCGTGGGTCTCAAAAATTCACTTTTGAACGGAGACAAACCAAGACCCGAAATTGATAGGGTATGGCTTAGAGAGGTCAGTGAAGCTAGTGGTAGTAGTGGTTTGCCGTGAGTGGCGGCGCAAATGGTGGTTTTAGGCAAAAAAATCGAAATTGGAGATGGAGATAAATAGGCTTCACCGGTGACGGATCGGAGCTGGGATTGGGTCCATTGGGTTGCTAGGAGGTCGAGGATGAAGTGATGAAGAAATGGTGGCTGGAGGTGGCGCGACGGCGGCGCTGGAACGAAGAGAAGGCTGCTACTTTGGGTGGTTCGTGGAGGCTAACGACGGCAAGATAGGGGTTGAGATTTACGGGGAAGGGTTGCCGGCCGGTGGGGGAGCGAACGGGAGGGGCGGTGTCGCGCACGGCAGCGCGACGGTGGTGGGCTGGGAGAGATGACGTGAACGCAAGGGGAAGGGAGAGGGAAAGGTGTCGCGCGGGGAAGGAAAATAGCGGAAGAAAGAAAGAAAAAGAGAAAAAGAAAAGTGGGAAAAAGAATTGAGGTTCAATCCTCATCTCTTGGGTCACAAAAAATGATTCAACGAAAATGATTTCAAAACAGCAAGTTAAATAAAATAATTTAAATATAATGATACAATGAAAATAAAATAATTAAATCCAACAAATCAATTAATTTAAAAAGAAGAACAATTTAATGCATAACAATAAATAATATTAAGAAAACATATCAAATTTAATTTTCACAATTTAAAGATCATAAAATAAACCATTTAAAATATCCGATAAATTTTAAAACAAGAGAATAAAATTTTGATTTATTAAAATAATCATTCAGTAAAAATGCACTAAAATACGGGGTGTTACCTGAAACAAGTTCCCAACGCGATTCTGCACTTACCTCCATTGTGTTTACCGCACTCTCCACAAGGTAGAAATGTGATCAGCATTGAGCTCCCAGTCTCAATGCCTTTTCCTTTATATGATCCAGTAAACATTTTCTTCATTTTTGAACTTTCTTCAGCAGCATATGATGAAGTCCTCTTTTTTTTCGAAATGATCAGGGTAGTCGAACCCTTCTACTCTGCCTCTGTTATGGCAACGACGTTTACCAACTCTTGGTAATGCCCTATCCTAAGGCAAGCTACTTGACTACGGATCCTAGGCTGAAGTCCTACTTGAAACTTCTGTGCCTGCATCCTTTGAGTAGAAATCATGTGTGGTGTCGTAAACTTAGATACGTACTGCTCTATGGTCAAACTGCTTTGAGTTAAAGTCGCAAACTCCTATGCTTTCAACTGTTTGACAGAATCTGGGAAGAGTCTGTTGTCGAACTCTTTCTTAAATCTCTCCCATGATAGTGCAGCCAAACTTCCTAGTTCCCTGACTAGAAGCTGCCTTCGCGTATCTTACCATATTCCAGCTTCTCCTTTGAATAGATATCCAGCATATAGAACCTTCTGGTCCTCAGTACATCCACAGATCTCGTAGGTCCTTTCGAGATCCATAATCCACTTCTTGGCTCTTAGTGACCCTTCATTACTAGAAAAATTCGAGTAACGGTGGATCAAAAACTTCTCATACGGACAACCCCTGACTTCGGGTCGGGGTACATGCGCTTGTTGTTGTTGTTGTTGTTGTCTAAGCATGTCAGTCAGCAGACGTACAACTTCAGCTAATTCGCAATCCATCGATGGATTCTAATTCTCCTGATTTGTGGCTCCCTCAGGGTTTCGAGGTATCCTACCGTGAGTCATGTGTCACTTCTTGAAACACAAAGAGTACAAGTATTACAACCACGTACTATATCTCATACTTCAAAAAATTCAAGTCTAATATTTGGTACGTTTCTTAAGGACATGTGGATTTAAACCCAAAGACGTATTGCTCTGATACCACCTGTGATGACCCTAGATTCCGCTTGGGATCAGATGGACATCAGAAGTATCGGGACATGTAACACAAGGTTACCTGCCTCCGTTCATGACCTATAAGATGAATGTTCCTAACATGAATCTAGCATTATGTAATATTCGCAGCGGATAATTTTTTTTTTCTTGAGCAATACTATGCACCAAACTTATAATATCTCAAATAGTTAAAACATAATCCATACATACTTAACAAAATAATATTTACGATTACATCACGGGTCTTAGAAAACTGTAATTTCAAAACAATAGAGATTGGCTCTATACTTATATTGCCAAAATACACTATTGGACTAGTTCGTTGAGTAACTCACGTAACTCGACTAACGATGCTGGAATACTATCCAAAGACTTAACTATGGGGGCTGCATGCTTCGTATTGCGTCTACGGTGTCTAGTCAACCTCCTCTAGTTTGCCAGTGTCTGCTCCCTACTTTGATCCTGACACATCGCCTACCATTCGAGGGGAATGGTAGTTGAGACTACCACGGTGAGACTTAAAATTAACAGGAAACTTCCACACAGGTTAATGATACATGCATAGCAGTAGAAACATGAATACATAATCAAAGTCGTAAGTAAGCATAGTATAACTTGACATATAGCATCACATAAATAACATAACTTGAACTAAAACTGAAACTTAGCTTAACGTGACATGACATGTACGTGAACTTAAAACATAACATGAACTTGCAACATAGCATGAACGTGAACTTTAAATATAATATGGACTTGAAACATAGCATGAACGTGAACATACATAATTTGAACATGAACTTGAATGTAACATGAACTTGAGCATAACATAACATAAACGTGAATTTGAAACATAACATCAACGTACACATGACATAACATGAACGCAAACATAACCTGACATGAACGTGAACTTGAAACATAACATGAACGTGAACATACATAACATGAACGTGAACTTGAACATAACATGAACCTTAAGATAACATGACATAAACATGAACTTGAAATATATTCTTATCTCATGGGGTCACCATGATATAGTAGTCTTATCTCATGAGATTACCATGATTGCGTAATTTTATCTCATGGAGTTATCATGATTGCGTATTCTTATCTCATGGGATTACCATGATAGTGTATTCTTATCTCATGGGGTTATTATGATTGAGTATTCTTATCTCATGAGGTTACCATGATTGCGTATTCTTATCTCATGAGGTTATCTTGATTGTCTATTCGTATCTCATGGGGTTACCATGATATCGTATTTTTATCTCATAGTGTTACCATGATTGAATATTCTTATCTCATAGGGTTACCATGATTTAACAATAACCATAAACTGAACAATAACTTAACTGTAAGAAGACATACATGAACATAAGTTGAAAGACATGACATACTTGACAGAAAATATTTTGTAGCTTGACATAACATGTGACAGACAACATTTCATAATTTAGCATAACATGTAATAGTGAATATTACGTGACATGACATATATGTAACAGTGAACATTATGTGACATGACATACATGTAACAAATGGCATAACATAACATGATATACTTGCATCTTATAGCAATACGTGACAGAATAGATGGTGTAACCGATAAACATGTAATGACTTGGCATGGCATAGCATATATAACAACATACGAACATAAATCGTAGTTTCCTTACCCATCACACATACATAGTAAACTGATAGTAAGTCAATAGCTAACTTACCTCGATCGTTGCGTTCTACGAGAATAAAGCACAAAACACGTGAAAAAATGGTCAAAATCTCCACACAAAAAGACCCAGAAATCTGCTCGAGAGAGCTCTTTTGAGTTTCTCTCTAAGAACGAGGTGAAGAAGTGGTGAAAGGGAGTGAAATGTGTCTTGTATGACTTTAGACTTTTGGAGGGGGAAGTTATGGGCTTGAATGACCCTTGATTGACGGTGGATATGTGACATAAAGTGGAGAATAGTGAGGGGCTCGAACTGCTTGTAGCAGCTGTGAGGTATGAAGGTTGATAAGGTTGATTTCTCCTTCACGTCAAGGCACTATTAGGTGCAGCTAAGGGCAGTAGATGTCTTGCCATGTGGGGGAGGAAACTTCTTCGAGAAGTTTTGCCAAGGTGGCCAAATTCGTTGGCCTTGGTGGGTCTCAACCAAGTGGGCTTCAATTTGGGGTTTAAATGGGGTTTGGTTAGGTTTTGGGATGCTATCAAGCCCAAATCTAATTTTTCTTAGCCCAATCAAATTTTCAAGATTTAAAAGATTGGATAATGATGTCATAACAAGGATTTGATTAATTAATTCCATGTGGTAGTGATTTAATCAAGTGATTAAACCCAATACTAGAAATTAGATTAAAAAGGGTTTTGTGGCCAACTTTAGGGTTTGGGAAACCGTTTAGGGTTTCGGTTTCTACCAAGTTTTTGAGGTTTCAATTGGATTCCAACTATTTAGGATTTCACTAGGATTGAAATCCTCTTTGGTTTGGCCCAATTTGGTTGATTAGATCAAAATAAAGTTTTGTTTAGGTGGCATGATCTCACACCTTGATTTCCTTCACAAATACATCTAATGGCTTCTCATGGTGCCAAGTGTCTAATATTATTCACTATGTGTGGTTAAGATCTTGCTAAGTATCTAAATAAAACTTTTCTAATCTAATTTAAACATTTCACACTGTGATTTTGAATATACTGCACTTAATGCGCTTATCAAGGTTACTATTCACTTCAAAAAATGCATAATAAACTTAGTATTAAAAAAAATCCTAAATATTCATATTAACCTATAGTGAAAATCGTTTACCAAAATTCAACCTCGAAGTGCCCCTAAAAATAATTTCACAGTTTCGAACTGGCGTTACGTCCGAAATTATGAAAATGGATTATTGCGCCATAAAATCCTAAATAATCAATTAAGTTTAATGGCTTAGACCATAACACATTTTGACACTTCTAACTATCTCAAATAATTAAACTCATATTTCTAGTATCACAGTAAATGATAACACTGACTATGTTGACAGACTATAACCTGTGCGATTGGTCGATTGGTAAAAACTAATGGAGTTTTCACGAGGTTCCTAAAGTCAATAGAAATTTCACCAGTGAATTTCTAACGGGCTGTTACAAAATGAGTCATGCATGTTTCTTATAAGTAAAACTGTAACTACATGTAGTACTACTCTTTAAATAGACGAAGGACATGTATAACAAATAAAATCCAAAGGTTAAGCTGTTGTCATGTCTAAAACTTAGTTGTAACTCTATTAATGGCATTGACGTCACACAGAGATTCTCTTTAGGTTTCACTTCTTTGCTAAGTCCAGTAATTTGTATGGAAAACGAAAGAACAGTAGGGTTTCAATGGAGCATGTATCTCACGTTTAATGATTTCCTTCTTTTTTGGAAATTTCTCATTCAAACACCAAACAAACTGGACTTTAAAAAATCTACTTAGAAGTCTTAATTTTAACACACCTAGCACACGGCTGACGTGGAAACTTTCCCCATCAACTATGTTAAAAAGAATTACTTCATATGAAAGCCTTTGCACCACAAACCATCCACATAGCATAATTTGACTTTGAAAATAAGTTTTAAAATTTAAATATTACAAATCAAATTATGCCATTTGAATAATGTGTGCATGTCATGGACGTGGTAAGGACTTGAGAAGGAAATGACAGTTGGGAAGCTGAAGACAAAACGGAAAGTTTAGAATTAGTGAAACACGTCGTTTTGAATATTGTAAGGGTGAGTGTAGTGTAAATGAAACATGGTGTTTTGTAATTTCTATAAGTGTTTTGTAAGTTATATGGAGCTTTGAGGGTATTCTTCATTAGCAATACGGTGCATTGAGGTCTTCTTCTTTTGGAATGTCCTTTGTATTTATGTTGATATAAATATATAGAGGGGGAGAAATTGTGAAGGTGTTGATTAGCTTGAAGGTAGATTATGGAGGTTAGAATTACCTCGAATAATTCCTCATTCTTGATTTGAATAAAGCTCCAAGATTCATTCTTTCAATTCTCTCTTTACATTCTTTCTTGTTTTCTGGATCTTGATACGTAACATTGGTGTCAGAGAGGTCGATACTCTCCATGGAAGAAGGCATAAGGTCTACGGCTTTGAAGGTGCATAAGGAGAATACCCAGAAGAAACAAGAAGCAATTCAGAGGCAGTTGATGATCAGCAACAATCCATTCATTCGATCATGGACAGGTTAGATCAATTGAATGATATGATTCATACATTAGCGTAGCATCATCACGTGTCTCCTTGCAAGATTCTCGTATGGTTAGTCAAGATGATAGAAATTGTATACCAAGAGGTGTGGGGCTAGAATTTCCTCACTTTGATGGAAGTAATCTGGCAAGGTGGATTTTCAAAGTAACTGAGTACTTTGATTTGCATTAAACACCACCTCACCAAATGTTGTTGATGGCATCTTACCATATGGAAGGGGAGGCCCTTATCTGGTATCAAGATGTGGCTGACAGTGGATTGTTCACAGGGCAAGACCCCTTTGTGAGGGCTTTGCAGAGCTTTGGTCCAACAGCCTACGATGACCCTATGGAAGCCTTAACAAGGTCTAAACAAACATCAACTATGGTTGCCTATAATGCATAGTTCGAATGTTTGTCAAATAGGCTTAAGGGTTTGTCTGAAAAGCATAAATTGAAATGTTTTTTAAATGGACTGAAGGATGAGATTCATTTGCCAGTGAGGATGCTCAATCCCATCAATCTAAGTCAAGTATTTGGGCTTGAAAAGATCCAAGAAGAGTACATTTGGAGTTTTAGAAGGGCTTTGAGATCTGTTATGTCGAGTGGGGAAGGTAGTGAAGATATGGGAAGAAGTTTCAAAAAACTTTTGGGAAGAAAGGAAAATATCTTCTTCTCATATGAATGAAAAGAGAAGAAAATGGTTATATTACCACTGTGAAGAGAATTGGAATCCTAGCCATGTGTGTAAGAACGCAAGAATTTATCTTTTGCAAATTGATGAAAATGTAGTTCAAGAAGAGGGGCCATAACATGGAAAATGTGAAAATAAATTAAAGAAGCAAGATATAGGTGGAAGAGGAGGAGGAGGAAAACTTATAAATATCAATACATGCTATTTTTGGTTCTCCTAGCTCTAACACTATGAGATTAATGTGAATGATTGAAACAAAGTCAATGGTTATACTAGTAGATTCAGGGAATACCCACAACTTCTTGAATCCCTTGGTAGCCATAGTAGCAGGGTTGAAGGTGGAGGAAGGTCCTAGGCTGCAAGTGAAGTTGGCCAATGGGGAAAAACTGTTAAGTTTTGGAAGGTGTGAACAAGTCAGTATCAAGCTGTAAGGGAATAGATGTCCTATGTCTTTTCACATGTCGACATGGCTAGGAGGCTGTCACAACCCCGCCCTAACCTAGGACGAGGCCGTGACCCTTTACCTGTTCTTTCCTTATTATATATGTATGTGCATACCTTATTATTCTTGTTATTAGTATTACATTTTTTTTTTACGAAGGTAATAAGGGATATGCATGAACATGTCACGCATGTACTCTGCACTTCTAGTTTAAAAAAAAGAAACACTTGATAGACAATCTGTTCAACATTTTTCATAAAAGACTCTCAGAGTCTCAGTCATTCATCAAAACATAAATAGTTCTAAACAAGAAGGAATTCAATCCCTACAATACATACAAAAATGTGTTAAGTCAACGTATGGGGGGATTACCATCACCCAACCATAGAAGTTACACAGTTACAATCGCCCCACCATAAAAATTATATCATACCCAAAAGATACATTGTCTTCAAGTTAATTCAACAAAACATCCCAACACAGGACCCATCCTAAAACATAAAAAGCATAAACCATTATCATCAAAAGGGTCAAACCGACAGGGGACCACTAAGCATCGGCCCCTTCCTCCTCGGTAGTGCCCGGCTCCACAACCTCTTCATCAATACCTGAACATTTAAAACATAAACGCAAAGTGAGTCTAATATTTAGTAAGCAGTACAACATGCTGTTACCTTATTAATCACATAATTTTCTCTTTTGAAAACATGCATACATAAACATTTACTAATTATTGACAATGTTTTCATGCATAAATAGTTTAAGGAATAAACCATACCTTCATGCATACACATTTAAGAAATAAGCAATACTTTCAGGCATAAATATTTTAAGAAATAACTTTACTTTTATATTTCACTTTCTTTGGCCGGTACACATTATTATGCCCTGTGTATTGGGATTAGCGGCCTTTTAGACCTGGATTCCACCTGTGGCCACAGGTTGGGAATCCTTTTCATGGGGCAGCATTGGGTGCACTACCAGTACTACTTACCTGGCATTGCAATCTGCCCTTTCATATCTTAGCCTTCATTTCATTTCTTTCCTTTCTTTGCAGTCAAACGTTTTCATTATCTTTCCTTAATCCAAATGCATATATGTTTCTTTGAAAAAGAGCATTTCATGTCATACTACATATAAGTAAGGCGTAGTTATTTAAGAGAGAGTATGTATGAAAATCTCATGATGCATTACCTTATACACATACACACAATTATAATCAATAGGGTGCTTAACAAGGGCTACCAAGAAAGGGTTGTACATAATATATAAATTTACTATTTCTTTAGAAGAACATTTGAAAAGAGAGAGAGACATTCTTTCATAAGAGAATTTTGTGTAAGGTGGTCATAGCTACTTACCTGCGAGCTTTACTAGTGGTTTCCTTTGAACTTGAAAATAAACTCATATTCAATGAAATGGAATAACCATATTAATATTCATCTCACTTTAAGCTTCACTAACGACACCCTTACACGCTCACTTTAATTCTAATCTAGAATTAAAGTGTTTTCCTAAAGCCCTTCTCACTTAGCATTATCTCAATTAACTAACCTCTCGTCTAACCTTTACAAGAATCACATAAATAATACTAAAGCATGTTAGCTGTCTATGAGAGGCCACTTGGGTATTTTATATGGAAAGGTAGTTGAGGACTTATAGGCTTAACAAAGTTTATTGGGTTTAGGCTTACTTTGAAATTAATGGAGATAAAGGCTCAATATCTGGAAATTTGGTTAGTAACGGGGGCTTAGGACATATTGGGCATCTAGGACAAGCTAATCAATTTAGAAAGACATGCCCTTTTTGAATGGCTACCCGTCCCCTATTAGAAAGGCTCACTTGTCATCGAAATAGGGTATATACATGGGATTATGCTTGCTGGACAGCTCACACATAGTAGTATAACATGCATAAATAATCATCTATTTCTAATACCAAATTCATACCATAAATCTAGTGACATTGGAATCAACGAAGTTTGTTAAAGCATAATTATTTGGTTAAACATAGCATAAGACAGCTAGGTTAAACCCATTAAGTAAACTTGAAAACTTTAAACACCCAAGAATGTAGTTTACTCATTTAATACACTTTAGTAGCAAGCTATAAAATTACAAGGAAAACCCTTTAAACCAATCCTCTAGCATCCTAATAACAAGTTACCAACCAGGCCTCAACACAACACACGCAACATCAACATATATATATATATATATATATCAAAAGATCAATTAATATCACTTATGACTAACCAAGTTAAATAGAAAAATACCAATTTCGAGTGACAGTAAAATACATAGCAAAACTGCTTCAACGCACTCGGTTTGAGCAAAAAACAGAGCATTCAT
This sequence comes from Juglans microcarpa x Juglans regia, assembly GCF_004785595.1. Classification (NCBI taxonomy): domain Eukaryota; kingdom Viridiplantae; phylum Streptophyta; class Magnoliopsida; order Fagales; family Juglandaceae; genus Juglans; species Juglans microcarpa x Juglans regia. The sequence goes on from NW_024475745.1 coordinate 487,644, forward strand.
GCTTATTAACAACATAGGTAATAACTAAAATTAAGATACAAGCTAAAACAACTCAATGGCTCTCCAAAAATCAACTAAAATCGTGTGGGTCAAGCTAGAGTTTTTACCTTTGGTGAATCCTTCCCAAAACATGAAAATGGAGAAGGGAAAAGGTAGGTTCAGCTTAGGGAAATAGAGGGCACACGAACCCCTTGGCTGGAAGTCCAAAACTGAAGCATCAACAGTCAACAAAAGAAAAACCCACTTGATTAAATCATGACTAAGTTTTGAAATACACAAGAAAGAAGGTTGATGGTACTCTTACCTTGCTATTTTTTTCTTGAGAAGAAAGAAAAATGGATGCTTGACTTGAGATTGGAAGAAGAATGGAATGGGAGAGAATGGGAGGTAGGCGCACGGGTGAGGGCTTGAGAGATTTCTCTTCTTTTTTACCTTAGAAGCCGATGAGTGCAAGGAAAGAAAAAAGAATATAATTGCTTGCCTTAGAAGCCTACGGGTCCAAGGGAGAAAGGGGTCAATAGCTTTAGTCAAAACTTGTCCCATAAGTTAGGGAGATGAATGGTGGAGATTAAGCATTGGAAGATATTTCCCTCACCTACTCATCCAATGGTGGAGAGAGTTTGGGTCATTTCTTGAATAAATGAAAAATTAAAGGACTTAAAAGAAAATATTGTAAGGTCTAAAAATCATGCCCTTGAATTATTTTAATGACCCACATAAAAATAAAAGCACACCCATCTTAAAATAAAATAATAAAATAATAAAAAATTTTTCTAAAAATATTTAACTTAAAGAATTAATAAATAACGTAAGCATCTACGTAGTTGGATTCGGGTATTACAAAGGTTGTGATATAGTTCTAGTGGTTCAAAGGCTCAAAACCTTGGGCCCAATTATGTGGGACTTCTTACAAATGACAATGAAGTTCCAATGGTGTAGTAAGGAGATCAGTTTGCAAGATTTATGTTTTGGGCACAGTACAGTCAAGGATGGAAGTCAATTTTTCAAGTATGCATCTTTGAGGAAATCTGGATGGGTATTGCAATTGATTCACCAAGGGGAGAGATGGTAATGGTGGTAATAATCAATATGAAGGCATGAAGGAAATTTTGATGAATTCCAAGACGTGTTTGAAGAACTTGCTTGACTTCTCCCAAACAAAAGTTGTGATCACCAAATTAACCTAAGGAGGGCATATCTCCCACCTTAGTAAGGTCATACAGGTATCCTCATTATCGAAAATTGAGATAGAAAAAATTGTATAAGAATTATTGATGTCAAGGGTAGCTAGGCCTTGTCAAAATCCATTTTCCTCTCTTGTGTTGCTAGTAAGAAAAGATGATGTGAGTTGGAGGCTATGTGTGGACTATAAGGCCTTAAACCAGCAGACCAGACCATTAAGGACAAATTTCCTATCATTGTGATAGACGCTCCTAGATGGTTGTTTGGGGCAAAGATTTTTTGAAATTGGACTTAAAATTTGGTTATCACCAAAATAGAGTAAAAAAGGAGGATATTTTCAAGACAACCTTTATAACATATGAAGGTCATTATGAGTTTTTAGTGATACCTTTTGGGCTCACTAAGTCTTCTGCTGCATTTCAGGGTTTGATGAATGATATCTTTAAGTCTTTCTTGAGAAGATGTGTTCTTGTCTTCTTTGATAATATCTTAGTATACAACAAAGATTTCAGTGAGCATGCAAGGCATCTGCAATTGGTATTAGGGGTTCTGAGACAGCACCATTTGTTGCCAAAGGATCAAAATGTAAATTTGGAGTTACAGAAATTGATTATCTGGGCCACTTGATATCAGGAGAAGGGGTTAAAACTAGTCCATCTAAGATATTTGCTCTGCTAGATTGGCTTGTGCCACATAATTTGAAGTCCCTCAGGGACTTTTTATGCCTCACAGGCTACTATAGGAAGTTTATAAAAGATTATATGACATGATTGCAACACCCTTAACTAACCTACTTAAAATGGCTTTGAGTGGACTGCTATAGCTGTTGAAGCATTCCAAAATTTGAAGAACTGTTACACAACCACCTAGATTGAGACTTCCAGATTTTTCTAAACCTTTCACAATTGAATGTGATGCAAGTGGTGGTGGGTTGGGAGCTGTGTTAATGCAAGAGGGTCAAGCCATTGCATATTTTAGTAAGGCCCTCAAGGGCAAAGCTTTGTTGTTATCAACTTAAGAGAGAGCATTGTTGGCTCCTGTATAAGTTGTACAAAAATGGAGGCCATACCTCCTTTGCCAGTCTTTTAAAATTAAAACTGACCAACAAGCCCTCAAATGTTTACTAGAGTAGAGAGTGGTTAATAAGTTACATCAGAAGTTGGTGACTAAATTGATGGAATATGATTTTTTCATTGATTATAAGAAAGGGACAGAGAATAAAGTTGTCGATGCTTTGTCAAGGAAGCTGGAAGAGGAAGAAGGGACATTCGCAGTAATTTCATTTCCCACCCCACTTTGGATTGATGAACTCAAGAAAAGTTATACTCAACCTCAAGAGATTCAAGACTTGTGCACAAAGCTTCAGAAGGGAGGGCAAGTAGTCAAGCATGATTCATTACAGCAAGGGCTTCTATTGAGTAAACGAAGATTTGCTATGATTCCAGATTCAGACTTTAAGTAGAAAGTGTTGCAACAAATCCACGCTAACCCTTAAGCTGGACATTGCCTCTGTCGCCATCGCACGAACCATTTATGATGGCCGCGTCTGGGTGGATTGTGGTGCTACCATTCCTTTAGGATACCTTTAGGGCCAAGATGGATGTTCACTAGCATGGAATGCTTGGGTTCATCAAGAAAATGGTGAGAGAATGTGATGCTTATCAGATTACAAAATATGAAATTGTATATCTTGCTGGCTTTCTGCAACCTTTTACTGTCCCAGTTAGTCCATGGTCTTATGTTTCTATAGATTTTATAGAAGGCTTGCCTTTATCACATGGTGCTAGTGTAATATTTTCTGTGGTTGACAAATTGACAAAGCATGCACATTTCTTCTCTTTGCTTCATCCTTATACTGCAACCAAGGTGGCCCAAGTGTTTTTCTCAAGAGTGTTTAGATTGCATGGGATGCCTAAAACCATAATTTCTGACTGAGATGCAATATTCACTAGCAAATTTTGGAAGGAATTATTTGAGTTGCAAGGTACTACCTTAGCTTTCATCTTTGCCTATCATCCACAAACAGATATGAAGACTGAAGCTTTGCATATATGCCTTGAAGGGTATTTAAGGCGTTATGTGGGGTCTCAGCCTAAGAAGTGGAGTTTGTGGCTTCCTATGGCTAAGTGGTGTTATAACACCACTAGCCATTCATAAACTAAAATGACTCCTTTTGAAGCCTTGTATGGCTATGCTCCTCCCAAGTTGTTGTCCTATGTTTCAAGGATAACAACTAATGCTGCTATGGATGAACAACTGAAGACAAGGGAGCAACTCATGTTAGAGTAGAAGCATAATTTGAATCAAGCCAGAGAAAGATTGAAGTTCTTTGTAGATAAATATATATATATATATATCTGAAAGGAGCTTTGAATTAGGAGATTGGGTATTTTTGAAGCTGCAACCTTATAGACAAAAATCAGTGGCATTGAGGCACATTCTTAAGTTGGCACCAAGATACTATGGTCCTTTCAAAGTTATAGCCAACATTGGGACAGCGGAATAAAATGGATCTGCCAGCTTCATCAATAATTCACCCAGGGTTTCATGTTTCATGTCTTAAAAAGAAGCTTGGGCAGCACATTGCACCTCTACCAACTTTACCACCAATGGACAAGGAAAAGATTATTTTACTAGAACCCGAACTTGTACTGGATGGAAGATTGAAGAATAAGGGTGATCAACCTATCACATAAGTTTTAATTCAGAGGAAATGAGTTTTGCCAAAAGATAGTTTTTGAGAGTCGTTGTGAAAGCTAAGGGAGTTGTATCCCCACCTTGTGGGCAAGGCGCTCTAAGAGGGAGGAATGGCACTGAAAGCCTTGTGGTCAAGGCTTTATTAAGATGGGAAGAATTGTCATGGACATGGGAAGGACTTGGGAAGGAAATGACAGTTGGGAAGGTGAAGACAAAACAGAGAGTTTAGAGTTAGTGAAACGGGTCATTTTGAATGTTGTAAGGGTGAGTGTAGTGTAAATGAAATGGGGCGTTTTGTAATTTCTATAACTGTTCTGTAAGCAATATGGTGCATTGTGGGTAGTCTTCATTAGCAATATGGTACGTTGAGATCTTCGTCTTTGGGAACGTACTTGGTATTTCTATTGAAATAAATACAGAGGGAGAATTGTGAAGGTGTTCATTAGCTTGAAGGTAGATTGCAGAGGTTGGAATTACCTCGAATAATTCATCATTCTTTGTTCGAATAAAGCTCCAAGATTCATTCTTTCCATTCATTCTTGTTTTCTTGATCTTCATACGTAATAGTGTGGTATAGAAGTTTTCAAATAAGTAACTCATATTAAAAAATATTTGCGTTTTGATTTTTTTTTAAAAAAAATTTATAATAGGTCTCACTATAAGTGGTGTGCTAACACACTGACTTCTATATAGCAAAATTTTAAACAAATTTTCTATCAAAACATTTTTCTCTTAGAAAAACCCAAAATCAAAATCAATGTGAATCAACTAATCCCAGAGAGTAAAAAGGCTACTTGAAGGCAATAGCACTTACACATCTAAACATGTCAATAAAAATTTTCAATATTACGAAACAATGCAAAACTGAAACCCAAGAAAATGAGAAAATCCTAAAAAGAAAATGACAAGAATTATTGTAATCTGAGTAGTATAATATGAGTAGTGGTGTCAATGGAGTTGTCATATACTTCTTCTAAAATTTGCTCTCTTTGCTAATTTCAGTTGTTCCAACAAGCATGCTAGTGGACTTGAGCTCCTCCAACTGACCTCTCTCTTTAATTTTCAAACTTAACAGTAATAGAAATCTAAAAAATTAAAAGTAAGGAGTCTCTTTTGTTGAATTTTTTAATACAACTATGTTGGCGATACTGGCTGCTATTTTAAAAGACATGCGCAACAAAAAGCTTTTCTTTTTTTGGTAAAGAGCCCATAAAATGTTCTAGCTCTCCAACCGACCAAAAACTCAAGCTAAAATCTGGGTTTTTAGAGAGACAAAAATCTACTTTTTTTTTTTTTTTTTTAAAAAAGAGCAGGAAGTCACATGTCCAATAGTGACCCCTCCCAAAGTTTATTAATAAAGACCTCACTTATGGCGGAGGAATACCGTGGTTACAAGAAAGGATCATGGAAAAACAGGCCCATAATCAAGAAAAAATCTAGAACAAAAATAATAGACCACTATTTAAACAAAACCCCTTTGATGAATCCAATCATTAAAATCATCCATAGCCACATTTGGCCGAGGTCTTCCTCTTCTCCTTTCCGAATCATTCTTGATAATATTAAAATCCCCCACAACAACACAAGGATCTACACCCACATGATTACTACTAAGCTCTTGCCATAGATAGAGCCTCTCCACCTAGGAACATTTAGCATAAATCACATAAATCAAAATTTTATCCGCACCATTCTCTACAACAACAGAAATAAATTGCATACCCAACTTATCAACTTGCACCTTATAAATACTATCCCACAAAAGCCATATTTTCCCCCCTTCCACCACATTAGAAATAACCATATCAAAATTTAGACTTCTAGCCAATTTACGAGCACCCTCTAAATTTTGAAACGGTTCTAAAAGTGCAACAATTTTCGGTTTATATCTTCCCACCAATGTCTTTAGTCTGGTTCTAGATGTTCTCCCCCCTCTAATATTCCATACCATGATGGAATCAATCATTAAGCAATGTTAGAATTTTGGGCAAGAACCCGAGAAGAACTACGCATTTTAATAAACTTTTTTTTTATTATACCTCTTTTTACCATCATTCAACTCAGATTCAATAAAGTAGTCTTTAGTTTGTGAAAAAACCTCTGGATGCTGTTCCGGTTCTGGTTCTGAAGAACAGTTCTCTTCCATCATGATTTCTTCATCAACTTCTTCATCAACGTCCTCATCTATTTCCTCTTCCACCACTGGTTGCGTTTGCTCCATAATCGGACCATTATCTTCGGCACGCAAACTCTGATTTACGTCCATACTAGACGCCACATAACACGCACCCATGACAATCCCTGCACCATCTGTGTCCCCAACGTGTAACATTAAATCTGTTTCATCCTCTGTTTCAACAAGAGGTGTCAACTGCACCACCTTATTAATCACAGGAGGAATTACTTCTCCCATCTGCTCCGGTTGTTCATCATTCTCAGAACCCAACTGCACCATTTGGTCTGCCACCTGCACTGGCAATTCTTCCTTCTCGGCATCCAACTGCACATGAACTGCAACTGCTACTTCCGTCGCCTTCTCCACCCCAGACTCCTCTGTTTCTTTGTCCATCCGCATAGAATGTTCACCCACAGCATTATTTTCCACAAGAACCAGCGGAGGAGTTTCAACCTTATCATCATTATGCTCTACCCTGTGATCATTCGAGAGGCCTTTCCTACTCCCTTTTCTTCCCCCTTTCTTACCAGCTTTTCCAGGATTACAAGTCCGTACATTATGACCCTGCATCTTACATGACGAACAGAAAGCTGGGAGTGTTTCATAAAATATTTCTTGCTTTCGGCTAGAAGACAGTCCAGGCGCTCCAATCCAGAAATGAGACAGTGGCAGTTTTGCAGCATCCACTTCCACACAGAGCCGTGCACCATCCGTTCTTGTTGCGCACCGTGTCGGATTATCACGGCGAATGAAAGTTCCAATCGGTGCCATCAAAATCTTCAAGAAAGATTCTTGATAAAAGTTTGGAGGAAGACCCGGCAAAGAAACCCATACCGGGACCCTTGATGGCTCGGCATCCTCATTGAATTCTGGTGACCATCTGAATGCACGGTAGAAGATCCCATTTATTTCACAAACCTTTCGTGATAATGCTTTGGTGAAATCAACTTCATTAGCCATGCGAACGAAGATGTTACGAAGTCTCCTCATGGCAGAAACTACTGGACTGGCCGTAAGGCCCCATCGACTGTGAATGAAAGCCCTCACAGCATCCAACGACGGACGATTCTTTAAGAACTTGAGGACTACATAGTAGCGGAAAGGTTCCGCTGATCTTGCTATTTCTTCTTTAGTAAACTGAAAATATACCTCACCTTCCAACATCTTTGGAAGCCTGGGTGCAAGAAGCATCTCCGGTATAGGTTGAGGGACGACACCCACCAGATCGGCAAAGGAAGGCCGACCGGTGCCACCCTCTACTGCTGCCATGCAGCCTCACGTAAAGCCCAGACCCCGTGCAGCAGCAAGAACCCTATTCTTTAGAGAGAAAAAGGGTAAGATAAGAGTGAAAAGCAACCATATGTTATCTTCCCAAAAGTTTTGGATTTGATATGACAAAAATCTACTTTTGAAGACTTTGAGGCCCGGTTTGGCAACACAATATATCTCAAGTATTTTAAGATATTTCCTTCCCAAACATCATTCAAATACAAAGTATTTTTCAATTTCAAATCTTCAAATTTTCATTTAATAATTACCTAAACATTGCAACTTTTCCAAATTTTCAAACAAAACACGAAAAACAATACTACTTTTTCAAATTTCAAAAACAAAAATAATGTTAAATTATATTCAAACAATTTTTTAATTTTATAATATTTTTATTCAATTTTTTTCTCTCATTTCTCAAAACCCAATACAGCATCTTAACTCAAATTATTTAACTACTATTCATAGATATACTGAGATATCCTTAATGTTCAAACTGACACTGAGAGTTTTTCTTGTGAAAGAAGAAGAAGACTATCAAAAGTCATGGCGTTAATGACCCTAGCGTAAAGTTAAGATTTAGTCTTTGGTGGCAAAAACATAAACTTTGGATTTTATATTTTACTGATGTGCTTCATCTATTTCAAAATGAGTTATTCTGTTTGTAAGTCAGTGTGTAAATCAAATCAGTTATGTTGTTGACATGACAAAACTTGAAAACGAGGGGATTCACGCTAGAGCAGAGCTTTCCCAGGCCAATGATCCATCTACTATGGGTAGATTTTCTTATGTAGGTACAAAATTAATTTTCCGTTCATTGTTTCATTTTTGTCCTCACCCATTTTGACTAATATAAATTGTTACTAAACTTTTTGGGTTTTAAGGGTTGATTTTTTTTTTTTTTTTAACTCAATAACGATTTTTTAAAGATGAACAACTGGTCTTCTCTCATTAAAAGTTATCTCCATATTGCTCAACATTGCTTCCTTGTCTAACCTATGAGCCATTTGATTTGCTCCTACCACTTTGGAATGACATCTTCTTCTAATATTGCTTCCTGCAATCTAATCTCTTTGGAAAAACGAGTTGTTTTTCAGCCAATCCACTTTCCACATCTAATGAGGGGATCTCATGTGCAATAGGATAAAAGTTTCAACAGACTTGCTAGTATTGTTGAATTTGGAGAATTCGACTATGCCAAGATCTCATGTCAAGCCATTGTAGAAATTTATTAAAGAAAGCATTATTGTAGCCTTTAGAGAGAAGAGCCCAGTGGTTCTTCCAAGCCTAATATTCACTCTCTAAAAAACTCAAAGTGATGAGATGTATAGAGTTAAGAATGAATCTAGAGTATATGGGGGGACCATAACTTATATATAATACCCGAATTTCAATTTTTCCCAAGATAAAATAATGGAATTACATGGATCTTTAATGGGTCTCTACACATGAGTTGGGCCCATACCACTTTGATACCCATGATCTGGCCAAAAGCACGAGTTTTTAGAGATGTGTCAATAGCACAATTATGTCACTTTATTTATCACACTTACTGGGTCTTACAAGCATTACCCAAGTCTTTTATTTCACAATTATACAATGTATGATTTATGATCTATGTAGATTCATTAATTTAAAATATTTCTAACAATCTTCCACTTAGACCACATTGGTCACTAAAAAATTAAATATTGTAAACTTATGAGCTCAAATTATAATTGTCAAATTTTATAGATATCATCTTGAAACAATTTGGTCCATTGAATAATATCAATATAGGATCATGTCAGTCGTTGTCACATTTATAGTGACAGAACCCATCCATGGTCACAAACAATAATGCCATTAACAACATGGATCAAGTATGAAGGTGTAGAATGGAAATTTCATGTAATATGATCATTTATCATGCCTATTTCCAACTGGTCGAACTTTATGACTCAAACATGAGCCCTTGCATTATTATTTCAAGCCTTATGTATCACCACAATTTGAAAGAAATGCAATTTTATTTTAGAATCATCAATAAACCCAAATATGATCATAATAAGTGTCAAATAAACTAAATACATAACAGACAAATTCTCACTAATAAAATATGTCACTAAGATTAACCACTCCTGTATGAGCTACATGCTCCTTAAGCACTTTAGTTGGTAAGCCCTTACCCAATTGACATGTGATGATTTTGAACTCTTTCTTTCACAACAAGAAACTTTATGTCAATGCGCTTAGACTTTGATGAACTCATCACTCATATCATTCTTGAAATATAACTATGCTGCCTTATTATTACTATAAACCTTCAGTGAATCCTCAATGTTATCCATGACTTGAAGTCCAGTGATAAATTTCGCAACCATATTTCTTGATTGGAAGCCTCTAGCAAGCAATAAATTATGTTTCCATAGTAGAAGAAGCTATAAGCATTTATTGACACATTTTCATGACACAACTCCCCCAACTAACATGGAAATATAACCTAAAGTGGATCTCCTACTATCAAGGCAATCATCAAAGTCGAAGTCTGAAAATCCAATAATCTCTAGATGTTCAGACCTCCGATGCGTGAGTATATAGTCTTTCTTTCTTTGCAAGTATTGTATTACCATTCTAGTGGCTTTCTAGTTATCTATGCCTAGATTGCTCAAATATTTGTTAAGCATTCCAACTGTATACGCAATGTATGGACGTGTGCAAACCTAAGTATGGTTGTCCACACTTTCAAAAATTTCAACTCCGCCCGACTTCCACTCCGATTTTGACTTTGATGGAGTCGAAGTGATCGAAAATTGGAGTAGGAATCGGAGTAGTTCCAAATAAGGAGTTGGAGTCAGAGTCGGAGTTCGGAGCCCCAAGCAGCTCCGAACTTCGACTCTGATTTTTTTTAAAAAAAAATCCAGATGTAAAACAACGTCATTTTACATCTGGATTTAAAAAAAATTAAACGATGCCGTTCCACTTAATGTGGAACGGCATCGTTTCATCACATGGGGGTTCCAAAATGCAGGACCCCCTTCCCTTCTTCCTTCTTCCTTCTTCCTTCTTCTTTCTTCCTTATCCTTTTTCTTTTCTCTGAACCAGTGAACCTCTCGGATGTCGCCGCCTCACTGCCTTGTTCCCTCTCTGTTGCCGCCATTCCTCTTTGTGCCTCCGTAGTGCGCAACACTCCATTCCCCTTCAATTCTTAGGCCAGCCTCTGGTAAGTTTCCAATTCTAAGCCCTAAAATTGATTTAATTTTATGTTTTCTTTTTTTTCCATGTTGTTGGGTTGCCTAGAATTAGTTGTTTTGAGATTAATTGTTGTGATTCTTGTGAAGTTGTGTTGTAGTAAGGAAATGTAACAAAAATTGAATATGGTTGATGGCAACGGACTTTGCAAATCAGTATGAATGCAAAGTGTTTGATAAGATATGTAAGAGATTTTATGGATGATTTGTGTTTTATTGCTTTGTTTATGCTGTCTTTGGTGGTGCTGGTGGTGATGTTTTTGGTTTTGTTGTGATAATTTTTCTTGCAAAAATTGTAAAAGGTCTGAGTGAGCCATTGAATTGATGAAATGATGAACTAGTATTGTGTCTAATGAGAACCATTGAATTCTTACAACTAAGGACATGATCATGAGTCTTGTAGCAATATATCACTTAACAGTAGTGTTCACACTTCAGAAAAAATATTCATAAAATAATTTAATCCCATATTCTATTTTAATCAAACCAAATTAATTGGTCATGCGTTTAATGGTATTAATCTTCTGGTACTTGGTACTTGCTAATTTGTTTTTGTGTTTCAAGGCAATTAATATATATTTTGCAGCCGATATTCGTTCAAGTAAAGCAAGATTATAAAATATAGGGATATTCGTTTATGGCTACTGCATGCATGTGTGTGTGTAAGACTCGAGTCCTACTACGTAGGTACTTACGTCATATTATTAATTCTTTATGTTAAATATTTTGAGATAAAGATTTTTATTATTTTTAATTATTTTATTTTAAGATGAATATGCTTTATTTTTAAAATATGATTTATTAAAATTAATCAAGGGTATTATTTTTAAGACTTTGAAATATTTTCTATTAAGCTCTTTAATTTTATTTATTTAAGAAATGTCCCCATTATTCTCTACCATTGGATTGGTAGGTGAAAAGCATCCTTGAGGTGGATAGATCTCTATCATCCATCTTCCAAGCTTATGTGATAAGCTTTGACCAAAGAGAGTAAATCCCTTTTCACCCGTATTAGGCTTCTAAAGTAAGCCATCAAGCCCTTTGACCCATAAGCTTCCTAAGGAAACCATTGACTACACTTTTCCTCCCACCCATCGTCCAAAGCAACACAAAAGGAGAAGAAGAAAAAAAAATAATCCTAAAGCGTTCTACCCCTTTACCTGTCGACCCTCATCCAAGAGAAAAGAAATAAATTTTCACTCCATTTTCAAGCAAGCTAAAGCTTATCCTCTCTCTCCGTCTCCTCTCTTTTGTTCTTAAAGAAACCAAACTCCTCTCATCATATTCAAGCTTATGACTCCATAGCAAGATAAGAGTACCCTTAATCCTTCTCCTTTGTGTAATTTGAATTTAGCCATGGTTGATCAAGTGGGTTTTCTTTTGATGATTTTTTTGATGTTTCAGTTTTGGGATTTAAAACAGTGATTTCGTGTTGCTCTTCATCCACACGGTTGTCCTTCTATTTGGTCTTCCACTTGTGTTTTGAAAAGGGCTAAGAGATTAAGATAAAAATCTTAATTTGACTCATTTATTTTTAATATGATTTTGGAAGCTAGCCAATTAAGTGTTTTAACTTGTGTTTTGATGTAATTAATTTCCTGTATTGCAATTAAATATGTATGCCTTATTTTTTGCCCAAACCGAATGGTATTATAGTTGTTTTGCTATGTATTTTCTATATTTCGAAAATACTATGTTGTCATTAAACTTGGTTTAATCAGAGGTGATGATTAAAGTAATTTTAAATTATATATGTTAGTATCATGTGCCTTGTGTTGAGGTTTGGTTGGTAATTTATTTTTAGGATGCTAGAGGTTTGGTCTAAAGGTTTTGCTTGGCTCTATAATTTTACATTTTGCTTTAGAAGGTATTACGTGTGTAAATCATAAGTTTAAGTGTTTAAAGGTTGTAAAATTTCTTAATAGGTAACTTTGCCATACTTTATGCTACTTTAATTTTAATGAGAGGTTTTATCTAAACTAATTGAATATTGCTTATGTGAATAGGTTATAATTTAGTTAGTTTAGATATAAGAGATTAATTGTATAGGATATATTATGATATGCAAAGCTGTCCAAGTATTCCTAAGCCCATGTCACGCCATGTTTTGATGTAAAAATAGCCCATTTATGTTGTCCCTCGTTTGGTTAAATTCTACCTAACACAAAAGTCTAAAATATTGATAAGCTAACTTTTTTATAATGAGAGACCACAAGTTGATTTAAAGGGCATGTTCCTAAGCTTGTTTAGCCTACTTGAGATATCTAAATCTATTTCAAAGCCCATTGTTGAGAATTTTCAGATTTTATCTCCTAATGTCCATAACCCAAAGTGGGCTTGAACCAAAGAAACCTTGCTTGAAGCCTATGAATTTTTAATTACTTTTCATATAAACTTTTAAAATAACCTTTCTATGGATAGCTAGCATGTCTTAATATTTAAGTTATTTCTTTTGTAAGTCGAGGTGAGGAGTAGTCATTGGGTTAATGTTAAGCATAGAAAGGATGTCAGATTGTAATATCGTGGCATTCTCTTTTAAAGGGAGGGTTAAATAATATTGTATGAGTATTAACACGCTTATGCCATTTTTTGGAATAGGACCTATATTGATGATGGAAGTATCCAGGAGTATAGAGGTAAGTAGCTATGACCATGCTTCTTACACCAAGTTCTCTTTATGAAAGAATGTCTCTCTCTCCTATTGCAAATGTTCTTCTAAAGAAAGAGTAAATGTATATAGTATGTACAAGCCCTTTCTTGATAACCCCTGTTAAGCACTCTATCAATTATAATTGTGTGTATGTGTATAAGGTAATGTATGCATGTAGGTTCTAAGTCATAGGATTTCCATACATGCCCTCTCAATAAATTTATTGATTATTCCTATATGTAGTATAGTATGAAAATGTATCTTGTTCATAAAAATGCATGTGCATCGAAGTAAGAAAGTTGATGAAAATGTTTTGATTGCAAAGGAAAGAAAATGAATATCTCATGCCTTATGCTTCAAGTGATACTTTTTAAATGAGTTTTAAAATGTTCTTATGAACTAATGCTTTAAATGACGCGAAGAAAGTATTTTAAAATGCCCATATGAACTGATGTTTTAAATGACGTGAAGGAACATTTTAAGATGTCCCTATGAACTGATGTTAAATTTTTTCTATGAACTGATGTTAAATTGTCCCTATGAGCTGATGCTTTATGGATGTCATGAAAAATAATGTTTAAGCTCATGCTTTTAAAATGATGTTTTCTTCATGAATGCACTGTTAAATGAAAAGATGATATTTAAGTCCATGCTTTTAAATAACGTTTTTCATGAATGAACTGTTAACTGATGAAAAGGACTGAAAGGATTGAAATGAATAAAAGAAATGAATGAATGAATGAATGTCTTATTGTATGAAAATACGTAACGACCATATGAATGAAAAGGGTACCAAAGGAATGGGCAGATTGCAATGCGAGGTAAGTAGTACTGGTAGTGCACCCAATGCTGCCTCCTGACTGAAAAATGATTCCCAACCTGTGACCACGTGCGGAATCCATGTTCAAAGGAAGACCGCTAACCCCCAACACACGGGGCGTAATAGTGTGTACTGGCTAAAGAAAATGAAACATGAAAGTATGATTATTTCTTAAAATGCTTATACATGAAAGCATAGTTATTTCTTAGAATGCTTATGCATGAAAGTATGACTTATTTCTTAAATTGTTATGCATGAAAGCATTGTCAAGAATTAGCTAAAATGTTTATGTATGCATGTTTTCAAAAGAAAAGAATAGATGCATAGTATGTTCACTACATGGTGTACTACTTACTGAGTATTCGACTCATTTTATTTTAAATGTTTTAAACGTCCAACTAATGATGAAAAGGCTAGGGAGCAAGGCATTACTACAGAGAGAGAGGCAGACATTTAGGATCTTCTCTAACCAGAACAGTTATGCTTATAGATGATGAGTTATGTTTATGGGTGTTGCTTTTATGTTGGGACGAAGTCTCTTCTTAACTAGAATAGTTATGTTTTTATGAACGTATGGACTTTGAGAGTCTTTTTGGATAAATGTTCGATTAGAATGTCTATCAGGTGATCCCTTTATTAAATTAGAAATTTAGAGTACACGTGTGTCACGTCCATACCAAATGCATGTTATTAGAAAAAGAAAATGAAAGAAAAGGACAAGTATGTACGTCGCGATCCCGACCTTCCCGGGACGGGGTTGTGACTCTGTGTGTGTGTGTGTGTGTGTGAGTGTGTGTGTGTAGTAGCATATATATTGTTGATCATTTAGTTTTAAAACCTGTATAATGAGTCATATTCAATGACCCGTGGCCTCTTGAAACGACATGTATCATGAATTATATTAATGCAAATGCGTGATCTTTTCCATGGAATATGTGATTACATACATGATCATCATAATTATTTGTATATATTAATTGGATTTCGGATTTTGGAATTTTCTCAATCTTAAATGAGTTGATGACTTTTAATATAGCCTAGTTATTTATTAAACTAACTTTTTGCTTCTAATTTATTTTTTTAGCTTCTTTGATTGTGGTATGGATCCTAGACCTAGCGGAGACGATCGTCCATAAGGGGATGTAGTAGATGCCAATGCTACAGCTCCTACACCGGTGGGTACTTTCACCCCTAGAGCCACATCTAGTGCAGCTACATCTAGAGCAACTACATCTTGTGCGAGTAGTCGACTCTCAATCCTAGTGGTATATTTTAGTTATTAACTTGGTGGAAGGTTAATTCCACCAAGTATCTATTCCTTTCTAACTCGAGATGTGTTAGTCATTCCTGTCACTATGGTTGCCTCAGAGTCGGCGTTTAGCACTGGAGGTTGTGTGTTGGATGCTTATCAGAGTTCATTATCATCGTCAACCGTGGAGGTCCTCATTTGCACACAAAATTGAATAAGTGAAACGCCCATTAGACTAGATACTATTGGCGTTGATGCCGAGAGGGATAGGCTTAAATCAGGTAACTTTATATGTTTTTAAATGATTATTTAATTATTTTTAATGTTTCTAACTTTTACTTTTTATGATTTTATAGACCTAATTATGAATTCTAACATAATTGCCGATGATTGAGAGTCTGAGACGAACCCCCCTTGAGAGTTGGGATGGAGTTGAGAGATTATGGACTATGGAGAACCCCATTTCTTGGTAAGAATCAAATTCTACTTTTACTGTGTTCAATTTTTTATTATCAGTTTTTTTCATTTTTTGATTGCAACTTTCTATCTTCATTTCAGGCATGACCAATGGACTATTGAGATTTGAGTGAAATCCGTGTTTAATATTTATGTAATTATCTTTCAAGGCTAGGTCAATGTTGTTATCATGTTATAAATGAAATTGTTATAACTTATGACTACATCATACATGTTATTTAGTTTTTAAAATATTTTATTTAATTTTTCTTTTTATCTTTTCAGTATTTTTTTTACAAGTTTGGACTTGGGCTTTGGTGAGCCCGAAAGTCAAAACAGGCATTCATTTAACCAAATAGATGGTCGGAGCTCCAAACTCCTATCGGAGTCAATGGGCGCATCCCCAAATGCACAATTTTGCATGCCAAATCTAGAGTATTCTCTCAACATATGCATTATGTGATAAGCCAACTATACCACATGATCTATCACGATGAATCTGTATGCTTATCACAAAAGACGCCTCCCCAAGATCTTTCATCCCAAAGTATTTTGAAAGAAGTTTCTTGGTTTCATGTAACAGGCCTATGTCACTAATCACTAATAGGATGCCATTAACAAATAGTACCAAAAATATAAATTTGCTCCCATTGATCTGATAAATATATTGATTGACATTTTTCTTAAAACCAAAAAAGGACACTACTCAATTAAATTCTTGACACCATTGTTGCGATACCAACTTTAAACCATAGATCGACGTCTTCAGTGTGTAAACCAAATTACTTGATTCATCTGTCTCAAAGCCCTCTGGTTGCACCATATATATTGTCCCCTCAATGTCGCCATTGAGAAAAAACGATCTTTACATCCATCTGATAAAACGCTAAATCATAATGAGCTACAAATGTCATAATGATCTTAAAAGATTCTTTCGATGAAACTCGAGAGAAAGTCTCTTTCTAGTCAATGTCTTCCTATTAAGTCAAGCCTTTTGCAACTTTAAGTGATTTATACCTCTTGACATTACCTTTAGAATCTAACTTGGTTTTTAAAAACTCATTTACATGGATCTCCTCTCCCTATTTAATCTCCTTATTGGCACTTTTTGCTGAGATAGTTTAGGTTCTTCCATATTAGTAAGGCAACTCAGAAATGGTTTGATGATCTGCATCCACATCCTATACTATGATAGGTGTGACCTCCTCACCACTCTCAGTATTTTTCAAGGGAATTTCAATTTTTTCCTCTTCAAATACAATATCCCTAGGTTATGTACTCTCACTCTCCTGAATATCCTCAATGAGTTTGGCATTATCCGTCTCAATTATGGTATTACTTGAAGAACAATAAAACTTGAAACCCCTTGATCTCTCAAAGTATCCAACATAGTAGCAGCCAAATGTTCTTAAGTCCAATTTTCTTACATTAAGCCTATAGGGCCTAGACTCAACTAGATAACCCTAGACATAAAATACCTAATACTAGAGCTTTTTTAGTCCATAACTCATATGGAGTTTTAGCTACTATTTTACTAGGTATTAAATTGAGGATATGATATTTACTAAATACGATAGTAAATGGCTGATGAGTTAGTTCCATCTTGAGTACAAATGGGATGAAAAGTATGCATTGACTGTAAGTTGAATTCCATGACAACGAAATATCATTTCCCTCTACCTTTTATAGATCAAATGTTAGAAAGGTTAGCCAAACATGCATAATATTATTTTCTTGACGGGTACTTCAGTTATAACCAAATCCCCATTGCACTAGAAGATCAAGAAAATACCACTTTTACATGCCCATTTGTCATCTTTGCCAATCGCCACATGCCTTTTGGCCAATGCAATGCATTTGTCACTTTTCAGAGGTGCATGAGTATTATTATTTTTATGTGGGAGGGCAATTCTTGGAGGTATTTATAGATGATTTTTCTATATTTGGATTCACGTTGGTAGACTGTTTGTACCACCTATCCTTGGTGTTAGTGAAATGTAAAGAAAAAAAAAATCTTGTGCTTAATTGGGAGGTGTTATTTTATGGTAAATAAGGAATTGTTATTGGGCATGTAATATCAGGTATTGAGGTTGATAAGACTAAAGTTGATTTAATTTCTAATCTTTCACTTCCACAAAATGTGAAAGGAATTAGATCATTTTTAGGCCATGCAGGATTTTATCGAAGGTTTATCAAGGATTTTAGTTAGATGCTCCGTTTGTGTTTGATGATGAATTGACTAAAAATTATCTAATTCCAACCACCTGAATTAATGTTAGCACCTGTTATCCAACCATCTTATTGGAATTTGCCTTTTGAGATCGTGTAATGCCTTTGATTATGCAATTGGTGTTGTTTTAGGGCAACATAGTAAAAAACATTTCCATGTGATTTACTATGTCAGTCGTACCCTCAATGATGCTTAGCTAAATTATTGCATGATAGAGAAAGAGTTGTTAGCTATTGTTTTTGCATTGGATAAGTTTAGACCCGATTTGTTAGGGTCTAAAGTCATGATTTATTCTAATCATGCTACATTGCGGTACTTGTTCTCCAAAAAGGATGCTAAGACTTGTTTGATTTGGTGGACTTTGTTGCTACAAGAGTTTGATATTGAGATTCTGAACAAAAAATGGACGAAAAATGTGGTAGCTAACCATCTATTTAGGTTGGTGGGGGAGCATAAAGAAGATAGGCCACCCATTATAGAATCCTACCCTGATGAGAAATTGATGCAGGTCTCTCAAATATCTTGTCACTGATCTTGTGAACTACCTTGTCACTGATCAAATATCGTTGCATCAGAGCAAACAAGATAGATCCAAATTTTTTGTTGGGGTTAAGCATTTCTTTTGGAATAATCCATACTTGTTCAAGTATTGTTCTGATTAGATAATCAGGAGATGTATCCTTGAGAGTGACCATAAAGATATCATCTCCTTTCGCCATGACCAAGCATGTGAAGGCCACTTTAGTTCAAGAAAGACCACTACAAAGATTTTGTAGTGTGGTTTTTATTCGCTCTCTATTTTTTGCGATTCTCATGCTTATTGTTCAACTTGCAAGAGATGTCAAAAGTTTGTTGGAATGAGAAATATGATGTCATTGAACCCCATTCTAATTGTTGAGATATTTAATGCTTGGGGTATTAATTTTATAGGTTCCTTCCCTAATTCATTTGGAAATATTTACATCATTGTCGAAGTGGAGTTTGTGTCTAAGTGGGTAGAGGTCGTTGCTTGTAGAAGTAATGATAAAAAATCCATCGTTAGTTTCTTAAGGGAAAATAGTTTTGCATGCTTTGGCACACCTCATGATATTATTAGTGATGGCACATTTTGCGATAGAATCTTCGAGCAGTTAATAAAGAAATATGGTATAAGAGCATCCACATTGGTCTATGCATATGTATATGCAAAGTCATATTTGCATAATATGACCTTAAAATCCTCTACATTGACTTATGCATATCCAAATATTTAACTAGCTATGAACAATGCTTATCTAAAGTTGGATAACTACTATTCACTCCACAAAACATATTTTAATCATTATTTCTCTCTCCTCCCACTCTCTCTTTCTCACAATCCTTTCTTTTTCTCCCTCTTTCAACAATACAACAAACCTTCACCCGCACATTCATTTTATTATTATAATATATTATATATATTTTCATTTTATTATATTTTTAATACAATATATAAAAAATTATATTTTTTATTATTACATTTGTATTATTAATGTCAAATGTATGCAGTGGATGCTAATTGCAATATATATATATATATATATATAAAATTGATTTTAGCCAATGTGGAAATTTTGCTTGAATGGTAAAGTGGTTATGGAAAAGAGGTGATTTTGCATATGTATATGCATAGACCAATGCTAATGCTTGTAGAAGTAATGATAAAAAATCCATTGTCAGTTTCTTAAGGGAAAATAGTTTTGCATGCTTTGGCACACTGATGGCGCATTTTTGTGATAGAATCTTTGAGTAGTTAATAAAGAAATATGGTATAACCCAAAAAGTTGCTAGAAGAAGGCAACATGTTTTATGAGGCAGTGGAGGGTCTAGTCGGTATAACAAATCCTATACATAATTGATCATTTTTATATGGACCAAATGGCCACTAAAAAATGTCGACCATTCTTCCAATCATTCTTATCATAATATGGCGCCCCTGGTCCCGGTTGCTATTTGACAAGGAATCGCAGTGCTTGAGATGCATACTGAATAGCTGCATCCCTCATGTGAAGTCAGAACTTGTGCACTCGTATTCCAAGCACACGCGTGTATCAAAGTCATAGCGGAAAACAGTAAGGTATTAGTCGGAGACTAATATTAATAGCATCAAAGATTTGTACATTACTTGCCCATTAATAAAAATATCCACAAATCACTATCACTCCATCCATAAAATAATTACAAATCAATATTTGTTCATCGCCCAACTCAAATAATATCACATAAAAAATTGTTCGTCACCCAAAAAGAATAAACATCCTAAACCAAGAAAGATTATTAACTTAATGGGGACAAGGCCCCATGGCTATTCCTTGGGCTGCATTCCTTCTTGAAGTAACCCTCTAAAGCTACATTTGCATCAAAATATACAGTTCTAAGGGGCGAAACTGTTGTGGGAGTATCATAGTGAGATTTCAATGAAATCACAGTAAGTTAAAACCCATAATAGTGCTAACAATGTAAGACAATGGCGATAAATATGAATGCATAAACTTTATGTAAATAATAAAAACCACATATATCACAAGTATGCCAAGGAATAAATCCTCCAAGTAAAACACCATAACCACGAGCCATCGTAAATCTTACCTAGCAATCAGAGTCCAAATACACAGTAAACATCTCGTAACATATCATTTCGCGAACCCCAAGTCCAAACCAACACATGGAATCACTTTACAAAATCAACACGGGGAATCTTTCAACCAGAGTCAACACATAGCATCTCTCCACCAAAACTACATGTGGAATCTCTCCACCGCATCAATACGGGGAATATCTCAACTCGAGTTAACACGTGGCATCTCTCCATCACGCACACCCATTTGGTTTATTAAGACATGTCATTACGGCTCCCTATCATAGGCCGTGCACATGTCCTAGCTCCCTTCGTCACACCTTGAGTAACAACTACAGAAATGACTTCGTAACAAGCGATGACTAGTTCTGCACCCGATGTGTTTGTGGCCAAGTATCTTCTAGTTTCTGCCAATAGAGAGACAACAACGTCGATTTGAGAGCGTTACCATCTCGCTCAATCCCATTGTCGCTCGTCGACAACCCAAGAGATGTTACTCAATTCTTAAGCGCTCCTAAGTAGCTAGTGAAGCTTCACCGATATAATGCACCATCTCGACCTAGGGTTCGTAATATACGCACGCAACCAAAACTCCTCATCAAACTAATATATTAATTAGTTTGAAATCACGTCATCAAATTAATCAATAATCATAATGAGAAAACATGCACTTTCATGAGAGAAAGTGAATAAGAAGTTGAAGATGAATACTCTGAACATACCTATAGACATTTACCCTACATTACTAGCACCTTCATTGGAGTCAACCTAGCAGAACAGTGAATTCCCACTAAGAGTCACGTTGAAATTGTTGGCTTCCTTGTCGATGATGACCTCGAACTTAGCTCCCTCATTGAAGTCTTGAACACAAAGAAGAGAGAAAGAGAGTTTATTGAAATACTTAGAGATCTCAAAAGTGAGATGATGACTAACGACAAAATATCTCTTATGCGTGCCGTGCAGCTAATCATGGTTCCAACAATTCTTGTTTCTTATTGGTTGAAGGGGAAATTGTGAATCTCAGTTTTCCATGCATAC
This sequence comes from Juglans microcarpa x Juglans regia, assembly GCF_004785595.1. Classification (NCBI taxonomy): domain Eukaryota; kingdom Viridiplantae; phylum Streptophyta; class Magnoliopsida; order Fagales; family Juglandaceae; genus Juglans; species Juglans microcarpa x Juglans regia. Next base: position 509,237 of record NW_024475745.1, read on the forward strand.
GCTGGAAGCTTGGAATGAAGAATGGTTGATATCGAGTAGATTGATGTGAGACAAGACTCGCACGTCCGTGCAGCTTGTCTTAGAATTAGATGCACAGTCCACGCCTTTATGAGAATCACTCACACGGAGTTGAGCCTTACTTGAGTGGTCAAATGTATGCTCTGTGAATCTATTTTCCTTTTTTCGGGCTCCTGTTGAAACGTCATTGTTGGAGTACATACCTCGGTACATCATCTATTACTGAATAAGCACTCATGTGCTATCTCTAGGCGTTCCTAGTTTCATACCATGTTGTCTGTTGCTCTCCCTAAACTACTTCAATGTTACATGTTGCTCGCTTGACAGCGTTTGTTTCCTTCTACATTTGCATGCCTTAAGTATCGCTAGCATGCCTCTGCTCGTATGATACAGAACACATATCCTTTTGGTCGCATTGTTCATTGTCGCCCAAGGCGACATTCAACTTGCTCACATGTGCTTCTTGTCATGTGTCTTTACTGGCCATAATATACTGCTTGTCCGACTGCCTTCTTTCTGGTTGTGTTTGCATGTGTCATTGTCAATTCGTTAATCTCCTTCTGCACGGTTCGTGCATTTCTTCAATTAGGCGAGGTCCTCACAATAATTATATAAACACTTTTAGTCTCTTTTAATCTTTTTATTATTTATTACTTGATTTTATTTCAATGGCCTTTCGATGCACAAAATCTCTTCGATTCCTCTTCTCAAAATGCCATTTTGATTTAAACATTCCATGATAAACGATCATGTCATCTATTTATGTATTAAATATATAAATTTAAAATACTTTTTTTCGTTTCTTTCATTTATAGCATTTTTACTTTCATAGATATTTCATTGAAACTAGTAATAAAAGAAAGTTATATTCAAACAACTTCACAATCGGGTTATAAACAAAGTTTAAAATAAAATAAAATAAAAATTTCTTAATTTTTTAGTTTTAATATTTTTTTAACTATGTTTCCTTGTTTTGCTAATTTATTTCAATAATGTTTCGGTTATTTTTGTATCAATTTTTTTTAGAGTCTTTATTGTGGCTCTTATACTTCAAAGGATTTTGTTAAATATTGGCTTTAGGTCTCGTTTAGTTACACATATGAGATGAAAATTAAAAATTGAATAAAATATTGTTATAATATAATTTTTTAATATAATTTTTATTTTAAGATTTGAAAAATTATATTTTGTGTAGAAATTTAAAAAAATTGTAATGATTAAATGAGATTGTTTGTATAACCAAACCGAGGCTTTTAATGTTTGGCTTGTACATGTCCATATTTATTAAAATTGTTAAATATATGCATACATCTAACATTATTATATATTAAAAATGAGATGCAAAAACCAAAGAAAGTATAGAAAACCAAGGTAATTATTTAACCATCACAGTATATATGGTATAATGTAAGTGTTTTGATATTCAGTGTCCATACACACGGCACACTTGCCAGCTTTGATTTTTTTTTTTTTTTTTTTAATTTAAACTGATGCATTTTTTAAAAAAATAATAGGGTCAAATTATTTTTCGAATTCCTCCCCCATCCAACCGAGTCATTTGCCCTCTTCGCTATTTCCCCAACTCTCTCCTGACGACTTTTATCCAAAAACAAAAAAAAAAAAACTCTCTCCTGACGACGGCGTTTGTGGTGTCCATCACAAAAAAAAAAAACTACGACCACATCAAAATAATAAGCGAGAGACCAACGCATTCACATTGCATTTGAGACCTTTGTTTCCTTTTTTAGTAGACTTTATTTGGATCTTCAACTACTCTCAACTCATTATTATAATTTTTTTAAATTCTAACACAAAATATAATAAACAATTCAACTTTTTCAAATCTTAAAATAATAATAATATTAAAAAATAATATTCTAACAATATTTTATTATCTCAACTCAACACACTTTAACATCCAAACGCACTCATAATCTCCTATCTTTTTTCTCTACACATTTTTCTTACTTTCTCTCTCTTTCTTTACACATTTTCCAACAAAAGGCACACTTCGAACAAATGAAAAACTTAAACAATAGCCGTTGATTGGAGAGATTAGAGGCTTAGTCCTCCGAGTGATGAGGGTCTGAATCAGTGAAAGGAAAGAAATGGAGGGTGCAGAGGAAAAGCTAGAGAGGACCAAGTTCCTCAACGGTTTGATACAGAAGAAGAAAGCGATTGAACAGCAAGAGCAACATGACTACCTGAATGTGCGCGCCAGAGCTTGTGACATGCCGCTTCCTTTGTAGAACTGTGCCTTTCGCTGTGCACGTGACCAACTGTACCCCCATGTTGATAGTAAACGCCTCCCTCACGCTCAAAAAGGTAAAATGTACTACTTTACTTTTAGCATGTTTGCCATCACGGTGTGCGGTGTGCTACTTCAAACTGGCCGCCGTTTAGAGTTTTCCATAATATAATATTATACATTTTAGCATATTATATGCAGTAAATAAAAATTGTAAAATAAAAATATATGCCCCACATCATGAGTTGAAGAATAATAATATAAGATTGTAGCAAAAGAGGTTTTACGAGTAAGGCCTAGTTTGGATAATGAAAATCTTTTTATCTCATCTTATCATATCTTATCTCAATATCTAAACATAAAAAATATAAACATTTTTCAATTTTAAATTTTAAAAATTTTCATCTAATCATTACCTAATCATTATAACTTTTTCAAACTTCTAAAAAAAAAATTCAATCTTTTCAAATATAAAAATAAAAATTATATTTAAAAATTATATTCTAATAATATTTTAATTTTATAATATTTTTATTCATTTTTTTTTCTCAATTCTTAAAATTTCATAAAATAAAATATTTTAATTCAAACTATTTTCAATTCATTTCATTCTAACTTAAATATTTCTTAGAAAATGGTGATAGACATACATAACTCCCATATATCATAACTAATACGTGTCACGCTTGTACACAGTCAACGTTGCATAGTCAACATTCATTAAAAATATAAAATAAAAAAAGAAACATCTGGCCAGCACCCACATCCCAAATTTATGCTTTAAGGAAGAAAATCTTTTAATGCAATAGTCAGATAAGATTAGAAGAGATAAAAATTTTATGAATAATAATAAGATGATTTGTAAATAGTAATGAAATAGTTTAAATTAAGATTTTTGTTGGGTTTTGGAAAAATAAAGAGAAAAAGTTAAACAAAAATATTATAAAATTAAAATATTGTTAGAATATAATTTTTTAATATAATTTTTATTTTGAGATTTAAAAAATTGAATTGTTTTTGTGTTTTATATAAAAATTTGGGAAAGTTATAATGATTAGATAAAAAGTCTAAAAGAGAAAATGAAAAATGTTAGTATTTGAGTAGTGTTTGGATATTGAGATGAGATGAGACCAACTGTATATCCAAAAAAGACCTAAGAGTCAAAAGAATAAAAATATAAGAATAATGTTATTTATCATCCCAATTCTCATTATCCTCTCATCATCCTATGGTGTGAGATTATATAATAGATTCACAAATGAAATATAATAAATAGTCTATAATCATCTAATACCACATCATATGATGATGAAATGATGATAAGAAAAAAGATGATGAATAGATTTACTCAAAATATAAAATCATAGCGAAAGAGGTAGTTGGTGGTTTACTGGTTGCAGTTTTTGGTGGTTCTCTCTTCACTAGGTAGATTTTGATTTTCTCGACCGTGGATGGATAGTGAGCACTTTATATTTTAACTGAGGTGGACGGACGAACCAGGGAGTCAATCCACCCCAACAACCGGACAAGAGGCCCGCCCATAAAAAATGAGACCGGAGCCCGAAGATCCAAACCCCCCCCATGCGGGGGGCAGGGCAATGGCCCCTGTTCGAAGCTGTGGGTAGCACCCCTAGTGGCTGGTAGCATTAGTTGACGACAGTAAAGTTTTGAAATCCATTCCATTCTAGCGGAAATGGCCAGAATTTTTCATTCTGGAACAATGACCGAAACTGTGTAGCTATATATTTCGTACAAGGTTCAATTCTGGTGGTTTCGGCTCGTTTCGGGACATTCAAGCCGAATTTTGAAATTTCGGCCAAAATGAGGGTTTCTGTTTGAAATTGTATATATGATCGTTGTTTTTGTAAATATGTTGAATCCCGTGGTATATTCGTAATTTAGCTACTTTTTCTCATTTTTCCCTATTTCTTTTCTGATTCTCCCCCTTCCCCTTACGAATTGATCCGAGTTTCAGCAAGAAAAAATTGAAAACCCTTCATCGCCAGTGGCAAGTCGCAAGTCAACTCCATCACGTCACAGCTCCTGTTGCTCCGTCCCCTGCGCGAGGATTCCATTCCAAATCCAAAACCCGTACATGTATATGCTTTATAGTTCTACAACCCCATCAAATACTTTAAAGGAATCCTATCCGACAACCAATGTAATACTCGGGCCCCAAATCCAGGCCCACAAAAAAGAAATTTTCAGCTTCTGAAGACCTAGTGGACGACGTCATTTAGGTGAGTTTTTATTTTCCTTTTCAGTTCTTCTCCTTCCCCCGCACCCACTTCTCTCTCTGTCAGCTTCTTCAAAACCGATTTTCACTCCAACCCAATCTCCATCCTCCCACGTTTCTGCACGGTTTTATTTTATTGTTCTCTTTCTTTTTTCTTTCCTTCCTGTTGCACAAATTCTGCTCGCCACTTTATTTTTCTTTCTAGTTCTTTGTTCTTTTTAGGTTTGCATTAGGCCTTCACAGCTCCTCTTCGCAGAGCATTCCACCACCTCCCAGTCGTGCACCTCCTCCATCAAAGGCCATAACTGATTTTTTATTTTTATTTTTTTTTTGTGCTCCACATTTGTAAGTTTTTCCCCTCTACCTTTTATTCCTACGTTCTCTCTCATTCTCTGTTTCCATTTCATACCCACACACACACACTCAAGCTCTCATGAACTCTCTGTATTTTTATTTTTACCCAATCACACACACATTTTAACCAAACACTCATTTTATTTTCATAGAGTAATTCTTTCCAATGAGCAGTGCCCCCTTGTGTTTGTCAGTTTTTGTCAAAGAGCCCAATGCCGGTAAGCCCACGTTACTCGCTTCTTCTCTTTTATTCACCGCTTAGTAAAAGAGGGATTTTATGTGATTTTAAGTTTAGTTATTTTAATTACTTATGTTAAAGTGTGGTGATTTGGTTTGATGTATGGCGAATGGAAGTGATTGATGGCTACAAGGGGTGGTTTATTGACTGTGTATGCAATGTGTGTTTGAGCTGGTTGTGTTGAGTGTGCTATGAGTATCGTGGATACCCAAGATTTGAAATGTTGGATGATTAAAAATACATGATGGTTGTGCTGAAGTCTTATATTGAAGGTTGGAGTTGACGTGGTTGTTTGTGTTATGTTTTAAACACAAGAGTAGTTGTTGTTGGTTTTGGAGATGTTTTTATTGTTGGTTTGGCATTGGTAAGAGGTAGCTGTATGGGTTGAGTTTGGCTGTTGGATGGAGATGTTGGTGGCTGTGTTGGCGTTTAAATGCTAATGGTTTGAGGAGGAGACTGTTCGGGTTTAATTTTATGATAGACTTTGAGTTAAAAAGGGGCTGTTTTGGATTGTTACTCAATAAATAGTAGCTTACTGGTTTGACTTATTAAATGTTGGGTATATGTTTTGTTTAGGTGGTATTACTGTTAGAGTTCCGACCCAAGGCGGAGATACTACACGGAAGTCAGGTAAGATGGGTTCCTATAATAGCTTTGCACAAAAGAAATGAAATGAGATTGACTTTGAAAATTATGCATGTTTATCTTTGAAAAGAAATCTAAAAAATGACATCAGATATTTGTTCTGCATATGCATAAATCCTATATAAGCGAAAGTATCTTTGTCATAACTGGTGTAGACATGAACTGATTTTAACATTCTATTTCTGAAGAATGAAAAAGAGTGAATATGAGATCCCAAAAGTTTTGCTTTGATTAAATGAAAAGGTTTTGTGCCTATTATGCTTGGATATGTGAAATATTCAAAAAGTGTTCAATATTCAGTTTTGATATGATGTGTCATATGAAAATCTTGGTATGAACTTCTGATTTTGTATCTGAATATGATCTGGTTCTGATGATGCTTTGTTTTGTTTTTGTTAAGGCTCAATCATGGGTATAATGGTAGTTTATAACCCTATCACGGGGTGAAACATGGTATACGGCCCAGTCACGGGTACAATGGTGGTTTATATCCCTACCCCTGATGTGATACTCTGATATGCTACGAAGATGAGATTTCAGTCTGTGATATGCCAAGGGATATTTTTGAAATAAGAAAGTTTTTTTTTTATTAAAGCTTCGCTCTGACTTTTTGATAATGTGTTTCAGTTTATGCATTTCTGAAAGTAAATATGTAGTTTTTGTTTTCTAAAAGTAAATGTTTTGTTATGCATACCGAATTTTATAATTGCTCATGTTTACATACTAGTATATGTTCTCTGCTTACTGAGTTGTTGATAACTCACCCCTTAATCTTCATAATATTTTTCAAATGATATTGATGGTTTAGCTGATGATCAATATTAGAGTTTGTGGACAAGATTAGCTGTGCATAGTTATTGGGTACCTAGTGGTACTAGTGCTGTTGGTGGATTTATTTATTTAGTAGGTTGATTTCAATATGTTTAGACGGTTTATGGAGATTTATGTCAATTCTATTTCTATTCTATTTTGTTAATTGAGACCTGAAGAGAAGTTGATATTTTATTTGGGTTGTCGTATTGAGGATCTGATATGTGAGTACGTGTGGTTTATTAATTTGAAATATTTACGTTTGATTTGGAGTTTTGAAAGTATATATTATTGGATTTGGAAATATATTAGTATTGTTGGAGTTGATTATCAGGTGTCATGAGTTAACTCCCTGGAGCTCCGAGGTCGGGGCGTTATAGTTGGTATCAGAGCTGGATTTGAGATGCTGCATACTATAAACATTTGACGTTTAGATGTCTGTGGGTTCATAGGAAGTAAAAATTTCAAATGGGAAGTGTAGGAACTTGAGGACTATAAGGATGATCATGTGGATTTTTAAGTTTGAACTTCTGTAAACATTATGGTTGATTTTGATGGGATTTGAGGTTTTATATTTGGCAGATGTTAGGAATTGAATTCATAACTTTGAGGTTTTAGATTCTAAAGATGTATGTGAATATTAAGCGATGTCAGGCTTAAATAGTTATCTGATATATATATATATATTTATATATATTTGTGTTTATATGTATATTTTATTTATTTTATTGATTTAACATTTTTGTCTTTATTTATTTTAGAACTTTTCACCAAGTTTAAGCTTTCAGGATGGCGTCTCGTCGTCGAGTTCGAAGCCTTGAAGATTTGAACGAAAATAACAATGATTGGGGTTGCACGTTTAAACAATTTAATCGAATGCATCCTCCTATCTTTGATGGAAGAGGTGATACAAACGTTGCGGAGGATTGGATTCAAGACATTGAAGAATTATTCAGTGTTTTGGAGTGTACCGAGTAGCAGAAAGTTCGGTTCGTAGCTTTTAAACTAACTGGAGAAGCGAAGAGATGTTGGAATTCTAAAAAAGTCATCAGGGAAGCTGAGGGGATTGGAGTGATTGTTTGGGCTCAATTCAAGCAGAATTTCTTTGACCCATTTTTCCCTAAAGCGGATAGGGAAGCTAGAGTTCGAGAGTTCACCTACTTAGTACAAGGGTCTATGACTGTGCGCCAGTATGCTGCAAGGTTTGAGGAATTATCACGCTTTGCCACATACCTGATTCCTAGTGAGGAGAAGAAGGCCAGGAATTTTGAGGAAGGTTTGAACTACAGGATTTATGAACGAGTGATGGTCCCACAGATACAGAATTTTTTAGAGTTAGTGCACAAGGCGATGCTAGTTGAGTAGAATCTCAAGAGAGGTGCTGAATTGCAAGAACAAAGGAAGAGAGCTACTTCACAAGGATTCTCTAGTATGGATCAAGGGCCATGGAAGAAGAGAAATGAGGGGAGCAGCTCAAGTCAGAGACAGATTCAGGGAAATCATACAACTAACCCCTGTAAGTTCTGTAACCGCATACACGTTGGGTTATGTTTCAAATGCAGTAAGGATGGGCATTTCATTAGAGAATGTCCATTGCTTGCAGAGAATAACAGAAGGCCCAACCCCCCTCAAAGCTTTAGGCCGAATAACCAGGGCAACAACCAGCGGAGGACTGTACTGGCACGGCTGTTTACTTTGACGCCAGGAGAAGCTGAGGACAAGAATGATGTAATCACAGGTATAATATTTCTGACTTTCCTATTTAGCTTTTTATGTTAAAAATTTAGGAGTACTTATCTTGTTATCTCTATGGATTATATGACGTAAACACAGGAATTATCCCTTGTTTCTCAATAAGGCTACTGCTTTATTTGACTTGGGGGCTACCCACTCTTTTATTTCAATGGATTATGTCAAGTTCTGCCCCTTTGAAGCTGAAAAGATGGATTACAATTTGAGGGTCTCAACCCTAGCAGGAGATATAATGACCTGCAACAAGATTTTGCTTAAGTGTCCAATAACTATTAGCGGGAGGGAAATGCCAGCTAACTTGATAGTCTTTCCCATAATTGGGTTTGATGTGATATTGGGAATGGATTGGTTAGCTTCTAGTTATGCCAGTATTGATTGTTTTAAAGAAAAGGTGGTGTTTAAATTTCGGAAGGGAGAGGAACGTCAGTTTATGGGTTCCAGAGTGCGTACCCTTCCATTAGTTATTTCTGCTTTTCAGGTTGGCAAGTTAATACGTGATGGGTGTCAGGGGTACTTGGCTTTCGTGGTGGATGAACCAAAGCAAGAATTGGAGTTAGAAGAGATTCCTATTGTGAGAGAATATCCGGAGGTTTTTCCTGAAGATTTGTCTAGATTGCCACCCGAGTAGGAAGTAGAGTGCCTTTGAACTAGCCACAGGCACGACACCTCTTTCCAAAGCCCCTTATCGAATGGCACCATCAGAGTTAGCAGAACTCAAAAAACAGTTGCAAGATTTATCAGACAAAGGTTTCATCAGGCCCAGTGTGTCACCTTGGGGAGCTCCAGTTCTATTTGTGAAAAAGAAGGATGAGACAATGAGAATGTATATAGACTACAGAGAACTGAACCGAGTGACCATAAAGAATAAACATTTGTTGCCCAACATAGAAGATTTATTTGATTAGTTGCAAGGTGCTCAAGTATTCTCCAAAATTGATCTCAGATCAGGGTATCTTCAATTGAAGATCAAGGTAGAGGACGTGCCTAAGATAGCTTTCAGGACCAGGTACGGTCATTATGAATTCTTGGTCATGCCTTTTGGCCTAACCAACATCCCAACGGTATTTATGGATTTGATGAATTGGGCATTTCATGAATTCTTGGATAAATTTGTAGTGGTGTTTATTGATGACATATTAATCTACTCCAAGAACAAAGCTGAACATGAAGAGCATCTGAGACAAGTACTTGGGACACTCAGGGATAAGAGATTATTTGCTAAGTTAAAAAAGTGTGAGTTTTGGCTTAAGTCTATTTCATTTTTGGGACATGTAGTCTCAAAGGATGGTATCTTAGTAGACCCCGGGAAAGTTGAAGCAGTAGTTAACTGGACCCAACCAACCAATGTGCATGAAGTTAGGAGTTTCTTGGGTTTGGCTGGTTATTACCGTCGGTTTATAGACAATTTCTCAAAAATAGCAGTTCCCCTTGCCGCCCTTATCAGGAAGAAGAATAAGTATGAATGGACTGAAAAATGTGAGGAAAGCTTATAGGAATTGAAGAAGACATTGGTGACAACTCCAGTTCTTATAGTCCCTAGCAAAATAGGAAGATTTGTGGTTTACAGTGACGCTTCACGATTGGGTTTGGGGTGTGTATTGATGCAGCACGGGAAAGTAATAACATACACTTCTCAGCAATTGAAGACATATGAACAAAACTACCCCCACATGATTCAGAGTTAGCCGTTGTTGTCTTTGCACTTAAAATCTAGAGGCATTATTTATATGGTGAAAGGTGCGAAATCTACACGGATCACAAGAGTTTGAAGTACTTCTTCACTCAGAAGGAACTGAATATGAGGCAGAGGAGATGACTTGAACCAGTCAAGGATTACGATTGCAATAGTAACTACCATCCATGCAAAGCTAATGTTGTAGCTGATGCACTTAGCAGGAAGCTAATGGGACTAGCAGTTGCAACTCTTACCACTCATCCCCACTTAATAATGGACTTAGAAAGAGCTGCTATTGAGGTTGTGATATGAACCCGTAGGAAATAGAATCCATTGAACTCACAATAAATTTGAAAACTACCCAAGAAAGCTAAAATCAAGTCAATGAATGGAGAATCTAGACCCGATGAGAACTAGTTTCAAGAACCTAGATTATATTAAAATCTAGATTCATTGAAGAACCCGTCTCAAGAACCCAGATTACAAGGAGGAACCCCACAAAGGTTGTGATTTACCTTTGATAAGTTCAAGAGTTCAATCAAGAACAAGAGAAGTAAACTCAACTCATAAATAAAATTCAATATTGTCTAAGGCTTCAAATGAGGCTACAAAGAGTATTTAAACCAAACCAAATTAAAACCTTAGCCAAAATAAAGTCACTTTTACCCAAAATGCCCCTGGATGAACAGTGTCGCAGCTACAGTACGCGCGGCTATAGTAATGCTACAATAACCTCTTGAAACCCTAATTCCTAAAAAGTAACTTTCCAAATAAGCCCTTGGCCAAAATACAAGGCCTTTCTGAAAATCCTAGTTCATTAAAAATAAGATACGTGGGCCAAGCATCTTCAAGCCCACTTATTCTAAACTAATAAAATAAATCCTTTAACCAAATTGGATGCCTCCAATAACAATTGACCTTATCTCTAAGTCATGTCTTCCACAACTTGAATCAAGTGGATCAAAACTGGTTCTCCTTCTTTCAAGCCCATCTTGAGTGTTGAGCTCTTGCTAGCTTCATCCCAAGTGGATTGCACCAATCTGTGCATTGCTTCCTTGATCTTCTTGGCCCTTGATCTTGTAATTGGCTCATTTGGAACTTGCAAAGGATCTTTAGGAGTAGGCATACCTTAGTTCCCATCATTCCCCCTCTGCTCAAAAGGATTTGACCTTGAATCTTCACCTACATCAAAAAGAGAAAGATCAGAAATATTGAAAGTAGCAAAAACATTATACTCACCTGGAAGATCCACTTTATATGCATTGTCATTAATTTTCTCAAGAATTTGGAAAGGTTCATCTCCTCGAGGATGCAACTTAGTCCATCTTTGAGTTGGAAATCTTTCTTTGCGCATGTGTACCCAAACCCAATCTCCTGGTTCAAAGATGACACGCCTTCTCCCTTTATTGGCTTGGGAAGCAACCCTTTCATTCTTTTGGGTAATTTGAAGCCGTACCCTCTCATGAAGTGACTTCACTAACTCCACCTTCTTTTGTCCATCCAAGCTACTCCTGCCATCAACAGGTAAAGGCATCAAATCCAAATGAGTAAGTGGATTAAATCCATAAACAATTTCAAAATGAGAATATGAAGTAGTAGTATGCATGGTCCTATTATATGCAAACTCTATAAATGACAAACAATCCTCCCAAGTTTTTAAATTCTTATGAACAACAGTGCGTAAAAACTGAGTTAAAGTCCTATTAACTACTTCAGTCTGACCATCAATCTGTGGATTACAAGTAGTGGAAAATAAGAGCTTAGTACCCAATTTCCCCCACAACACCTTCTAAAAGTAGTTAAGGAATTTAATATCCCTATCATAAACAATACTCCTAGGTACACCATGGAGTCGCACTATCTCCCTAAAAAACAAGTCAGCTATGTTTGTGGCATCATTTGTTTTATGGCATTGAATGAAATGTGCCATCTTACTAAATCTATCCACAACCACAAAAATTCCTAGGCAGCCCCAAAACAAAGTCCATAGATATGTCTACCCATGGCTCACTAGGAACGGGTAAGAGTGTATACAACCCATGTGGCAAAACCTTAGATTTGGCATTTCTACATGTAATGCACCTTTCACAAATACGATTAACATCTCTCTTCATCTTAGGCCGAAAGAAATGTTCATGCAAAATGTCTAAAGTTTTCTTGACACCAAAGTGTCTCATTAATCCCCTACCATGTGTCTAACTCACCAATAACTCACGCATAGAACAACTTGGCACACAAATTTTATTTTTTTTAAACAAATAACCATCATGCTTGTAAAACTTACCAAATACCGCCTTATCATATGCCATATACACATTAGAAAAGTCAGCGTCATCGGCATACATTTCTTTCACATATTGAAATCCAAGCATTTTAGCACTCATAGAAGAAGGGAAGTACATACCTCTGGGATAGAGCATCAGCAACAATGTTCTCCTTACCTTGCTTGTAACGGATGACATAGGGAAATGTCTCAATGTATTCCATCCATCTAGTATGCCTTTTATTCAACTTACCTTGACCCTTGAGATGCTTCAATGATTCATGATCAGCATGGATCACAAATTCCCTTGGCCATAGGTAGTGCTGTCAAGTCTCTAATGCACGAACAAGAGCTTAAAGCTCTTTGTCATAAGTAGGGTACTTCAGGGATGCCCCACTTAGCTTTTCACTGAAGAAGGTTATGGGCCTCCTATCTTGCATCAAAACGGCTCCAATCCTTATTCCTGAGGCATCACATTCAATCTCAAACGCTTTGTTAAAATCAAGTAATGCTAACACAGGTGCAGAGCATAACCTTTCTTTAATAATGGCAAAAGCATTCTCTTGATTAGCCCCCAAATGAAACCCAACATTCTTTTTAATTACCTCAGTGAGTGGTGCAGTAATAGTGCTAAAGTCTTTAACAAAACGCCGATTAAAGCTAGCTAAGCCATGAAAGCTTCTTACCTCAGTGATGCTTTTTGGCATTGGCCACTCCTTGATGGCCTTGAATTTCTCTTCATCCACCTCAATACCTTTTGTACTAACAACATAACCGAGAAAAATAACTTTTTCCATGCAAAAGGCACATTTCTTGAAATTAGCATACAACTTTTCACATCTCAACACATCAAACACATATCTCAAATGCTCAATATGTTCATTTAAGTCCTTGTTGTACACTAAGATATCATCAAAGTACACAACCACAAACTTGTCTATGAATGCACGTAGGACATGGTTCATTAATCTCATGAAAGTACTGGGTGCATTTGTAAGTCCAAATGGCATAACCAACCATTTATAAAACTCATACTTAGTCTTAAAAGCAGTTTTCCATTAATCACCCTCTTTCATTCTAATTTGATGGTACCCACTTTTAAGATCAATTTTACTGAAAATACATGAGCAATGCAATTCATCAAGCATATCATCCAATCTAGGAATGAGATGGCAATACTTTATCGCGATATTGTTGACTGCCTTGCAATCAACGCACATCCTCCATGTCTCATCCTTCTTTGGCACTAGTAGCACTGGTACTACACAAGGGCTCATGCTCTCCCTCACGTACCCCTTGCTCATCAAATCCTCAACTTGCCTCTGAATCTCCTTTGTCTCCTCTGGATTACTCCTATAGGCTGGTCGGTTTGGAATAGCAGCCCCGGACACAAAATCAATCTGGTGCTCAATGTCTCTAATGGGTGGCAACTCATTTGGCATCTCCTCCGGGAATACATCTTAAAACTTCTGCAACAAAGAAACAGTCAAACTAGGAAGAAACTAGTTAGTTTCATCAAGAGTAAGATAGGACTCTTTATAGACAAGAAAAATCATAGGGTGATCTGCGAAGAAAGCCCACTTAACCTCACTTTCTCTTGCATAGAAACTCACTTTTGCCTTTCGTTTTCTCTCTGCAGACTCTCTTTCTTTTTTCTCTTGTGGCTCCACTCTATTTTCTTTACTCTCAGCCACCTCTCTACTTTCTTTTTCACTCTTTTTTTTATGCTCATTTTCACTCGCACTCTTTCTTTTTTGCTCAATCACTTTTTCACTCTTTCTTTTTTTATCACTCTCATTTTCACTCTTTCTTTTTTGAGCAACCTCACTTTTCAATTTCAGTTGGTCCTCATAGACCTGGCTTGGAGTTAAAGGAGTAAGCTTGATTGTTTTGCCCTCCTTTTCAAAGCTGTACATGTTCTTGAACCCATGTGTCACCCTCCTATCATACTGTCACGGCCTCCCCAACAAAATATGGCCAGCATGTATTGTAACGCCCGTCCTTGTGGTGAGACTTTTTATAAAATATTTTTATAAAGGACGACGAGAATTACCGTTTGATTTAAAACTTTTTACTTGCATACCTAGGGTGCAAGACTCTACGTTTATATCAGAAAATGTGTTTTTAGAATAAAAGAAGTTTACAACGGAAAATATTAATCTTACAATAAAAGGGTCTCTCGTACGATTAAAACTCGTGCCTAGACTTTCGTGCTCTTCCCCATGGGCCGTGTCCGTCTTGATTGTTCGGTTCCTGTGAGGGGGAGGGACATGCATAAAAACTAAAATGAGTCGATGACTCGTAAGCATTACTTAATACGGTTAAAATATAACAACATAGATTTTCATTCATGTATTTATCATTCATACATACTATACGTACGTGCGTGCGTGCATACGAAAACTTCACTAGACGGGGTTTTCCTTTGAAAGAGGGGCTTTCTTTTCTTAAAACGTATCCCCCATCAGTGCCTTCATTTCTGCAAGAATGCGGTGCATTCTTACATACGTGCATTCGTTCGAAAACATCACTGGACGGGATTTTCCTTTCAAAATGGGCTTTCTTATTGTAAAACGTTTCCTCCGTCAGTGCCTTCATTTCTTAAAAGTTCGTGCGTTCTTGCGTACGTGCATACATGCATTCATACATTCTTTCTTATCACTTTCATAGGTCAGTACACACTGTTACGCCCCGTGTGTTGGGGTTAGCGGTCTTCTTTTGGACCCGGACTCCGCTTGTGGCCACAGGTTGGGAATCCCTTTCATAGGGGGCAGCACTGGGTGCACTTCCGGTACACTTACCCGGCATTGCAATCTGCCCATTCATTTAGTACCCTTTCATTCATACATGTGGTCATTACTTGTCTTCATACATTTCATGCTTTCATTCATTCCTTCATGCCAGCTCTAAAGAGCTGGAGCTTTCATTCAGTTCTTTCTTTCCTTTCATTTAAAATTCAGTTTATGAGAAAACATTCATTTTCATGACAAAATATCGTTTGGGGCGTAAGCATGAAAACGTCTTTCCTTTTTCAGTTCATTTAAGTTCTATCCTTCATTTAACAGTTCATTCGTAGAAAACTTCATTTTAAAACATACATGAGATTAAACGTCAGCTTTCATGGCGTCCATAAGCGTCACCTTAAATGTCGTCTTTCACAGCATCCATGAGCATTACCTCATGGTGCTCACGAAAGAGTCGGTTCGTAGGATCCATAAAGCGTCTGTTTTCATGCCTTTCGTGCAGTTCGTGGATTTTCTTAGAAAATACATACAATAGATACAGCTTATAGTCATCCATTCACATGTGTACAATTAATACTTTCGTTGCGTAAAAAGGGGCTGCCAAGGAGGGCCATACATATGTATACGATTGAACAATTAGCATTTTCTTTCATAAAACGTCTTTTGTATCTTTTCGTAAGGCATCGTGAGGAAAAATGTTTCTTTTTGTTTCTTTATATTTTAGAAAGACTCTAGAAGAGTATGAACGTAACACTTATCTGGACTCCATGCTACTTGCATATCATGCAGTCCATTCGTGTGCATGTCAGATGGCAACCTACATGCATACACATAACCTTAACGTCATTCTCTATCTAATGCATAATCAACTTAAACTAGAAATAGAACTACGCTTTACTTAGAATACTCTCCTTCTATCTCGTGCACTTACATGCCCTTTACTATGCTAAACCCTTCAGGGACCACTTACGGTCACCACATCTTCCAACTCAAGGTCTTGCCTCGAGTGTTCATCCACTAAAGTAAACCCATGAATCACCTTAGGATTAAGACACTAAGACATTAGTCTTACTCTTCTTACTAACCTCCTTCGACGCATGATTCCAACCAATGGAATCATGCATCCCAATCCTAACAATACACCGTCACTACCTTCATATACCCTAACCCATACTAAATCCTCATTCCCATCCATACAAGCCACACAGTTCTAAGTCAACTCTGAGGCTTAAGCACTGTGTAACTGTACTCAGGTCAGATTACTCATTACATATGGTGAATCCATCCCGCACATGTGTGTAACCAGATTACACATGTACCTTACCCCCTTATCACCTAAGATCAACATATGACACGTTGATCACCTGCTCGCAGGGACAAGGATCATACTCCGATAGCAACCTTCTTTTAACCCGGTTAGCATGACTCTTCATGCTATCCATCCCTTTTAACAGTTCATCCCAACACTTAGCCTCGTTTGTTTTCAGGAAACATCTCATCTCATCTCATCTCATCTCACTTCATCATTACAACTTTTCCAAATCTCCATACAAAATAAAATAAACAATTCAACTTTTTCAAATTCTAAAATAAAAATAATATTAAAAAATATATTCTAACAATATTTTATTCAACTTTTTAACTTTAATCTCATCTCATCTCATCTCATCTCTAAAAACAAACGAGCCCTAAACACGACAAGGTTCCATTCACCACTTCGCCTTATGTCACGTCATATAGCTCGAGACTACATCCGAGCTACACCATGACCTTGTCATGTCACCTGACATCTTGCTATGTCATTTCTTACATCAACCCTTAACTCAACACGAGTACGGTTTCTCACGTACTCCGGTCACATCGTGACATCTCGTCACATTCCTGCTACACCATTTCTACAATAACTCCTCACCCATCATAAGCATGATTGTCAGGAACCACGTCACTTCATGGCGCTGCCCAGTCATGCTTCCGCTGCGTACTCTTATACTTGTTCTGCTACTTCAGGCATATTCCTAGCCATAAGTCCATCATGGTGACACTTGCCACCTTAGACTACAGGCTACGCCATAACTACTTCGGGACACTATTCCACAGTTTCCGATACTACTCATCACATTCTACACCCATCAATTACACAACCATCCTTATCTCTGCGACACGCCACACGGAGTGTCGCTGCCTCGTGGAGTACACTCCACATGTACTCCCTTTGCACACGTTACAACCCATCATCATTATGGCATACGCGCACATGCTGCATTGCTCTACCATATGGAGTGCACGTGAACATGGAGTACACTTCATGTGTACTCCATTCACATGCACTACGCCACATCACCATTATGGCATACTCGCCATATGGTGCATCACTCTACCACATGGAGTACACTCCGCGTATACTCCCTTCATACACACTACGCCACATCACCATTATGGCATACCCGGCATATGGTGCATCACTCCTCCACATGGAGTACACTCCGCGTGTACTCCCTTCATACACACTATGCCACATCACTACTATGGCATACCTGCCATATGGTGTATCACTCCACCACATGGAGTATGCTCCGTGTGTACTCCATTCACACATTCTACGCCATATCACCACTATGACATACTCGCCATATGGCGCATCACTCCACCTCATGGAGTACACTTCACATATACTCTTCCCATTCCACAATACCCAAGAGGGTATATTCTACATATACTCTCCTTATCCCACACTACGCCACACACAGAGTACACTCAGCGTGTACTGTTCCCATTTCACATAAGCCAGGAGGGTATATTATACATACACTCTCCTTATCCCACACTACGCCACACACAAAGTACACTCAGCGTGTATTGTTCCCATTCCACATAAGCCATGAGGGTATATTTTACATACACTCTCCTTATCCCACACTACGCCACACACAGAGTACACTCAGCATGTACTGTTCCCATTCCACATAAGCAAGGAGGGTATATTTTACATATACTCTCCTTATCCCACACTACATCACACACAGAGTACACTCAGCGTGTACTGTTCCCATTCCACATAAGCCAGAAGGGTATATTTTATATATACTCTCCTTATCCCACACTAAGCTACACACAGAGTACACTCAGCGTGTACTGTTCCCACTCCACATGTCACGTCACCAATACAGCACATACTCCACAACCATACTACACAGCACAGTCCACAACATTGCACAACACAATTCTCAACTACGCTTCACACTTCATAGCGCACTACATAGATATGCCCAACACTTCACTACACAGAACATCCCAACACAGCGAACTCCACAATACTAACAGCACAGTCCACAACTTAATCAACATCTAATATAAATAACGAGAGATAGAGGGTTATACCATCGATGGGATAACTCGTGCATTGCTCACTAATCATCACGATCGATGACGTCGGAAAAGTCGTATGTGGCGGCTAACCCATGTATGGTGACTGTTTTGGACGTTTGGATAGCTAAGTGTGATCTAGGAAGAGCTCGTGGTGGCCTTGTGATGGTGGCAATAAGCGTAACACGGTAGATCTAGCCGTGTACAGTGGCGGTCAGTCATGCGCAGTGATTGTCCATCACGTGCAGTGGTTACCCACCACACAAAGTGGTGGTTTGGACCTAGGGTTCGGCTAGGGGATTTGCTGGTGGAGCCGTGCAGGCTCGGAGGTGGTGGCACAGTGGTCCACAGTGGTGGAGGGAGGAATGGCCGTGTGAGAGGGGGGGAGAAGCCCGTGAGAGAGTGAGAGAGAGTGTGCGTGCATGGGTGGCAGATCGGGGCCGTGGGTGGTTGGCAATGATCGGTGGTGGCTTGAGGAGGATGAAGGTGGCGGTTACCCACCATGGGTGGCGGTGTACGATGGTGGAGGATGAGCAACCCGTGTGTGAAAGAGGGAGAAACCGTGAGATGGAGGAGGGGGCTACTGGCCATGGGTCACGTGGAAGAGGAAGGAGGAGGGAAGGGGTAGTTCATGGCGGTGCTTGGTGGCCGTGTACGGCGGCGTAAGGAGGAGAAATGGGTTAAAAACCCATTTCGGCTACTTACCATGAGGGGAGAGGGAGGGCTGCACGGTGGAGGATGATGGCCGGTGGGAGGGGAAGCTGCTGTGAAAGTGGTGGCGCCGTTTGGTGGCGTACGGCGGCGCAACGAGCACCAAGCCCATTCGGGTCGTGCACTACCGAGAGAGAGGAAAAGAGAGCATGGGAGAGAGAGACTGGTGTGGGGAGGCTCGCCAGAGGGAGGAGGTGCCGGTGGAAGGGGCGGTGAGACCTGCCGATGCACGGCGGTGCCGGGCTAAGGGGTGGAGCAGTTCGGCGAGAGAGGGGACTATTTACGACGTAAGCTTGAGGGGGAAGAAGGAGAGAGAGAGAGAGAGCTGAGGAAAAGTGAGGGAGAAAGAGAGGGGTCTGGGTATTTAATCTAGTCCCTTCGTTTGGGGATCCTCAAAACGATCTAATGATGAGAGATTCAAACACTGATTTGAAAATGCGTAAACATTAACTTAATTAAAAGTACTTAGAGGAATTAAGGTAGAATATTATTTAAACTAACTTTAGTTTATAAAATAATATTCTTCATCATTAATAAATGATGAAGCCTTATTTAATATATTTAAAATGATAGAACCATTTAATTAATTAAAGCTTTCAACATAATTTAAATTTCAAAATATTTTAAATAGTTGAAATCATTTTAATAATAATATTAAAATAATTTCCAACAATTATAATATTTTTGGAGCTCTTCAAGAATATTATAATTGTCGTATTTAAAATCAAACTTAATTCAATAACACTGGAAATACTTCTTATAAATATTTCCAGTACATTTAAAATACTGGGCGTGCCTTAGAAGTCACATAATATCTTTTAAAACACGCCTTCGAGTTTCAGCATGCCTAACGAGTCTCGCAATCGCTAGATAGAAGGGGCAGACAATTCACATAATCTCTGTCCTCGGGATTTGCTTACGTCATAAGGAAGGAACGTACGTCAGAAAGAGAGAAGCGTACGTAAAAATGAAGGAGTAGGGTATTACATGCATAGGTACAATATTACAAAGCACCTCATCCTGATACTTTCCAATAGAAAAAGTAACTAACATTTGTTTGTCCACCCTAACCTCCCGACAATCATTCAACCATTGCAATTTGTATGGTCTAGAGTGTTTTAAAGTTGGTAAATTCAATTTCTCAACCAAAGTAGTGCTAGCCACATTAGTACAACTCCCCCCATCAATGATCATACTACATACCTTATTGTTGACATGGCATCTAGTATGGAAAATGTTCTCTCTTTGTTACTCTGCATCATCCACCTTAATGTGTGCATTAAGAGCACGCCTAGCAACAAGAGACTCAACTGTCACGGGGTATACCACTCCATCATCATTACTAGCATCAACCAACTTGGGCACCTCATTACTATCATCCTCACTCTTAGTCATCACCTTCCCATTGTCACGCATAATCATCACCCTCCTATTTGGACATTGAGAAGTAATGTGCCCTGAACCCAAACATTTAAAACATTTAATATCTCTATTCCGTGAAGGTTGGGATTCTACCTTCGGTTTGTTGCTAGTTCCCTCATCTTTCCCTTAGGTGGTTCGGTCTTTCCCTTTACTTCAGCTGGATCATTCCTATCCCACTTTGATTTCCAAGTGGTGCTAGAAACCGAAGTATACCTTGTTGTCCTTTTTCTCTTTAACTGTCTCTCCACCTTTATAGCCATGTGCATCATGTCCTCTATCTCCACATAATGCTGCAATTCAATTACATTGGTTATGTCCCTATTCAAACCACTCAAAAATCTAGTCATGGTGGCCTCCCGGTCCTCCTCTATAGTAGCCCAAATCATCGCCACCTTCATCTCTTTATGGTAATCGTCCACACTCCTAAACCCCTATATAAGATTTTGTAATTTCTGGTAAAAGTCTCTATAGTAATGGCTAGGTACAAATCTCCACCTCATGAGAGTTTTCAACTCTCCCCATGTCTCTACAAGCCTCTCATAATTCCTCCTCCTATTGGTCACTAATTAATCCCACCAAATAATAGCATAATCAATGAACTCAATTACCGCCAACTTCACTTTCTTCTCCTCAGAGTAATTATGGCAATCAGACACCAACTCTATTTTTTTCTCCCTCTAGATAAACCTCAAGGTCAGCTCTACCTTGGAAAGATGGTATTTTCATTTTGATGCTTTCAAGGTCTTTATCTACACCATCCCGACCCCTGATATTCCCCTCAAGTCATCTTTCACGCCTAACTCTTCCATGTCTACCCGACCCAACTTCAGATGCTAGGTCTTTCTCATCCTCACCATCTCCTTCATTCTCATAGTCATTTTCAACTCTATGCTCACGTCGCCTCCTATCTCTCCCACCTTGTAGATTTCTAATCGCTACTTCTTGATGATCCATCCTATCCCTCACTTCACCCATCACAAAGTTCAACCGCTCAAACTGTTGTTGCATGGCTTACAACACAAAGGATGAGTTATCTGCTCTCCCCCTTGGTGATGAGCTACTCCGATGAGACATTATAAGGTGCTGCACAAAAGAATGTTAGTGGTAAAAAAAAGAAAACCTTACCACTTCCTTACGTGTTTACACTCGAATAATGGCACTCCACTCGTGTTTCACTCTTAATTGGCTTTTTCCCGATAATAGTCTCACACTCTCTTGCATTTTACCTCAATAGTTTTCCCACTCAAGTTCTTTAAGAATTAATTGAACTCAATCAAGACGAAGCAACCTTGTTTTATCCCAACTAGTAATTAGGTCCAAAAAACTAGAACAAGAGAAGCACGAAAGGAATAAAAGACGACATGTGAATCAAGAAAATTATACGAATGAAACAATAACTATAAGACTAGATACCAACTAGAATAATAATATGTGTAGCCCCTTTGATGATAAGGCTGAAGAAAAAATTTCGGATTTTTTTTTTGGCCATTTTTTTTTTCTTTTCTTGTCTTTTCACCAATTGATTTGATCACAATCAAGAATAAGCAATTGAGAAAACCCTAACAATAACTCGAAAACCCTAGGACAAGTGATATATGACAGCCCTTAGAAAAAGAGATTTTAGTCAACACAAACCTTAGAACAAGGAAATTCAGAAACCCTAACAATAGTGAAGTAATTTGGCAGCCACATCTGTTTTTTATTTATTTTTTATCTTTTGGTAATCAATCCTAGAACAATGATGTCCTAGAATTAAAAATGCAAGAAATAAAAATAAAATCAGACCTGATTGGAAATCTTGCTCTGAATACCGAATGATATGAACCCGTAGGAAATAGAATCCCTTGAACCCACAATCAATTCAAAAACTCTCCAAGAAAACCAAAATCAAGTCAATGGATGGAGAATCTAGACCCGATGAGAACTAGTTTCAAGAATTTAGATTATATTAAAATCTAAACCGATTGAAGAAACCGTCTCAGGAACCCAGATTACAAGGAGGAACGCCACAAAGGTTGTGATTTACCTTTGATAAGTTCAAGAGTTCAATCAAGAACAAGATGAGTAAACTCAACTCACAAATAAAATTCAATATTGTCTAAGGCTTCAAATGAGGTTACAAAGAATATTTAAACCAAACCTAATTAAAACTCTAGCCAAAATAAAGCTCCTTTTACCCAAAATGCCCCTGGATGAATAGTATCGCGGCTACAATACGCGCGGCTATAGTACCGCTACAGTAATCTCTTGAAACCCTAATTCCTAAAAAGTAACTTTCCAAATAAGCCCTTGGCCAAAATACAAGGCCTTCCCGAAAATCCTAGTTCATTAAAAATAAGACGTGTGGGCCAAGCATTTTCAAGCCCACTTATTCTAAACTACTAAAATAAATCATTTAACCAAATTGGATGCCTCTAATAACAATAGGCCCTATATCTAAGTCATGTCTTCCACAGCTTGAATCAAGTGGATCAAAATTGGTTCTCCTTCTTTCAAACCCATCTTGAGTGTTGGGCTCTTGCTAGCTTTATCCCAAGTGGATTGCACCAATCCGTGCATTGCTTTATTGATCTTCTTGGCACTTGATCTTGTAATTGGCACATCTGGAACTTACAAAGGATCTTTAAGAGTAGGCCCACCTTGGTTCCCATCAAGTTGTTACTGGTGACCAGCAGGCATTGGTAGCCAGTTTCAAAGTTCAACCAGTTTTGATAGACAGAATTAAGCTTGCCAAAAAAGAAGATTCTGAGTTAGTGAGATTAATAGAAGAAGTAAAAAATTGGAATAAATCTGAGTTTAACATTTCTGAAGATGGAGTGTTAAGGTTCGGAAATAGGTTTTGAGTGCTAGACAATGATGAAATAAAAAGACTCATCCTCGAAGAAGCGCACCGCTCCCCTTACACAGTTCACCCAAGTAGTACAAAAATGTATCGGGATTTGAAGGAATCTTTTTGGTGGAATGGCATGAAGAGGGAGATTGCCAAATTTGTGGCGCATTGCCTAACTTGCTAATATGTGAAAGTAGAACATCAGAGACTAGCAGAGTTATTGCAACCACTTCAGATTCCAAAATGGAAGTTGGAGCATATTTCTATGGATTTTGTTACAGGCCTACCACGGACACTGATTGGACAAGAGGCAATATAGGTGATAGTGTACTGTTCGACGAAGACCGCTCACTTTTTACCTATCAAAGTTTCTTATAAGCTAGAAAAACTAGCCAAACTATACATACAGGAGATAGTGAGGTTGCATGGGGTACCCGTGTCCATTGTGTCGAATAGGGAACCTCGTTTCACTTCAAAATTTTGGCGAAACTTACAAGTGGCCATGGGCACTAAGTTAAATTTCAACACTGCATTTCACCCGCAGACGGATGGTCAGTTGGAAAGGACCATTCAAATTTTGGAAGACATATTGAGGGCGTTTATGTTGGATTTCAAGGGAACCTGGATACGACACTTGCCTTTGGTCGAGTTTGCTTATTATAACAGTTACCAGGCTAGCATTGAGATGACACCTTATGAAGCACTTTACAGTAGGAAGTGGAGATCTCCTTTGTCTTGGGACGAGGTAGGGGAAAGATAAATTTTAGATCCAGAAATCATACAGATGACAACAGAGAAGATAGAGACCATTCGAGCCAGAATAAGAGTAGCTCAGAGTCGACATAACAGTTATGCACATAACCGTCATCGCCATTTAGAGTTTGAAGTCGAGAATAAGGTTTTCTTGAGGACTGCACCGATGAGAAGGGTCATGAGGTTTGGAAAGAAGGGCAAGTTGAGCCCTAGATATGTCGGACCCTTTGAGATTCTTGATCGGATTGGCCCAGTAGCTTATAGGGTAGCCTTATCACCAGCACTCTCAGGGGTACACGACGTATTTCATATATCTATACTGAGGAAGTACATACCCGACCCCACCCACGTTATTGACTGCGAGCCTCTTCAACTTTCAAAAAATCTGACTTATACAGAAAAGTCGGTGCGGATTGTAGAGAGAAAAGAACAAGTGTTACATAATCGGACTATCCCATTGGTTAAAGTGGTATGAAATAATCATGCTATCAGTGAAGCCTCCTAAGAATTAGAAGAGGAAATGCGAGTAAAGTACCCACAATTGTTCGACAGTGATCTTGATAACTTGTGACAAATTCTGAGGACAAATTTTTTTATGAGGGGGAAGGATGTAATACTCGGGCCCCAAACCTTGGCCCACAAAAAGAAATTTTCAGCTTCTAAAGACCCAGTGGACAACATCGTTTAGGTGAGTTTTTATTTTCCTTTTAGTTATTCTCCTTTCCAAATCCCTTCCCCACACCCACTTCTCTCTCTATCAGTTTCTTCAAAACCGATTTTCACTCCAACCTAGTCTCCATCCTCCCACGTCTCCACACGGTTTTATTTTTTTTCCCTTTCTTTTTTCTTTTTTCTTTCCCTCCCGTTGCACAAATTATGTTCGCCACTTTATTTTTCTTTCTAGTTCATTGTTCTTTTGCGGTTTGCATTCGGCCTTCACAACTCCTATTTGTAGAGCATTCCACCACCTCCTAGCCGTGCACCTCCTCCATCAAGGGCCATAACTTTCTTCTTTTTTTTTTTTGTGTTCCTCATAGGTAAGTTTTTCCCCGCTACCTTTTGTTCCTACATTCTCTCTCATTCTCAATTTCCATTTCATACCCACACACACACTCAAGCTCTCATGAACTCTGTATTTTTTTTTCTTTTACCCAGTCGCACACACACTTTAACCACAAACTCATTTTATTTTCATAGAGTAATTCCCTCCATCGAGCAGTGCCCCTTGTGTTTGTCAATTTTTATCAAAGAGCCCAAAGTCGGTAAGCCCACGTTACTCTCTTCTTCTATTTTATACATCGCTTAGTAAAAGAGGGATTTTATGTGATTTTAAGTTTAGTTATTTTAATTATTTATGTTAAAGTGTGATGATTTGGGTTGATGTATGGCGAATGGAAGTGATTGACGGCTGTTCGGGGTGGTTTATTGATTGTGTGTGCAATGTGTGTTTGAGCTGGTTGTGTTGGGTGTGCTATGAGTAGCGTAGATACCCAAGATTTGAAATGTTGGATGATTAAAAATATATGATGGTTGTGCTGAAGTTTTATATTGAAGGTCGGAGTTGAAGTGGTTGTTTGTGTTATGTTTTAAACACATGAGTTGTTATTGTTGGTTTTGGAGATGCTTTTATTGTTGGTTTGGCATTGGTAAGAGGTAACTGTATGGGTTGAGTTTGGTTGTTGGGTGGAGATGTTAGTGGCTGTGTTGGGATTTAAATGCCAATGGTTTGAAAATTATACTGTTCGGGTTTAATTTTATGATAGACTTTGAGTTAAAAAAGGGCTGTTTTGGATTGTTACTCAATAAATAGTAGTTTACTGGTTTGATTTATTAAATGTTGGGTATATGTTCTGTTTAGGTGGTATTATTGCTAGAGTTCCGACTCAAGACATAGATAATATACACGGAAATCAAGTAAGCAGGGTTCTTATACTAGCTTTGCACAAAAGAAATGAAATGAGGGTGACTTTGAAAGTTATTCATGTTTATCTTTGAAAAGAAATCTGAAAAATGACCTCAGATGCTTGTTCTGTATATGCATAAATCCTATATAAGAGAAAGTATCTTTGTCATGACTGGTGTAGACATGAGCTAATTTTAACATTCTATTTCTAAACAGTGAAAAAGAGTAAATATGAGATCCCAAAAGTTTTGCTTTGATTAAATGAAAAAGTTTTGTGTCTATTATGCTTGGATATGTGAAATGTTCAAAAAGTGTTCAGTATTTAGTTTTGATATGATGTGTCATATGAAATCTTGGCATGAACTTCTGATTTTGTATCTGAATATGATCTGGTTTCGATGATGCTATGTTCTGTTTCTGTTAAGGCCCAACCACGGGTATAATGGTGGTTTATAACCCTATCTCGGGGTGAAACATGGTATACGGCTCAGCCACGTGTATAATGATGGTTTATAATCCTACTACGGGAGTGAAATATGGTATACGGTCCAGCCACGAGTATTGTGGGGGTTTATAACCCTACCACGGGGGTGAAACATCGTATATGACTCAGCCACGAGTATAATGGTGGTTTATAACCCTACCACGGGGTCAAACATGGTATTTGTCCCA
This sequence comes from Juglans microcarpa x Juglans regia, assembly GCF_004785595.1. Classification (NCBI taxonomy): domain Eukaryota; kingdom Viridiplantae; phylum Streptophyta; class Magnoliopsida; order Fagales; family Juglandaceae; genus Juglans; species Juglans microcarpa x Juglans regia. The sequence continues at coordinate 535,874 of NW_024475745.1, forward strand.
AAGTGATACTCTGATATGCTACGAAGATGAGGTTTCAATCTGTGATATGCCAAGGGATATTTTTGAAATAAGAAAGTTCTGTTTTTTTATGAAAGCTTCGCTTTGCCTTTTTGATAATGTGTTTCAGTTTGTGCATTTCTGAAAGTAAATATGTAGTTTCTGTTTTCTGAAAGTAAATATTTTGTTATGCATACCGAACTTTATAAATGATTATGTTTGCATACTAGTATATGTTCTTTGCTTACTGAGTTGTTGATAACTCATCCCTTAATCTTCATAATATTTTTCAGATGACATTGATGGTTCAGTTGAAGATCAGTATTAGAGTTTGTGGGTAAGATTAGCTGTGGATAGTAATTGGGTACCTTGTGGTACTAGTGCTATTGGTGCATTTATTTATTTAGTAGGTTCATTTCAATATGTTTAGACGGTTTATGGAGACTTATGTCAATTCTATTTTTATTCTATTTTGTTAATTGAGACATGAAGAGAAGTTGATATTTTATTTGGGTTGTTGTATTAAGGATCTGATATGTGAGTACGTGTGGTTTATTAATTTGAAGTATGTACGTTTGATTTGGAGTTTTGAAAGTATATATTCTTGGATTTGGAAATATATTGGTATTGTTGGAGTTGATTATCAGGTGTCAGGAGTTAACTCCCTGGACCTCCGGGGTGGTAGTTAACTCCTTAGACCTCCGGGGTCGGGGCATTATAAACAATCCCTAATGAATCAAACAATTACTAAAATATATGGAAAGTGGTCCCCAAATGTGATGTAGTGGGTGGGAATGAATGATTGAGTATTGGGTTGGGAAAATATGTTTGGAAAAATGAAGATCTTGGAAATATGTTGGTGTTGGGAAAGCACTTGCTGGTTTTCATGGTGGTCCTCACAATTGATTGCTCTGAACTCCACTAGGAGTTGTCTAAGACTCTAAATACTTTTTAATGCACACTTGATCAATTTAGAATTTTTGACGCTTGAAATGTTGCCTCATAGTTAAAATTAATTGGTGTTAGGAAACATATACTCATATTTTTTATAGTATTTGATTATGACTCGCCTAAATACTCATAATTTGGAAAAATCAATCATATCAAGTAAATTTCGGAAACTTAGCATGATTATAGTTTTAAACACAAAAAATATAAAAGATATACTCATTGTTGGTTCTTGACTTGATCCCCCTTTTTTTTTTTTATCATTATGTAGGAGTATATAAATGTCTAGTTGTCAATCAAATAGTGCTACATCTACGACACTTACTCCTGCTAGATCAGAGGATCCAGCATGGGCTCATGCATGCGTAGTGCCAGGGGAAAGAAATAGTACTTAATGTGTCTATTGTAGCAAAACAATTAGAGGTGGTGGAGTCACAAGGTTGAAGTATCATCTAGGTGAGATTTCAGGTGATGTAGAAGTATATAAAAAGGTCCTTGATGATATAAAATGGCAAATGAAAGAGTTGGTCAATGAAATGAAAAAAAAAAAACAAAGAGAAGAAAAGAAAAATAAACTTAGATATTGGAAGCCCTGTAGATTTACCATATGATGATATTGATGTTAATGCTCATGATGATAACGAGGGACACATTCATGCTTCAAAAGGGAAGGGGAATGAGAAAGGAGGTGGAAAGTCAATGACGGTATTTAATAGCTTTTTCGCTCCAAGAACAACTCCTGGGTCTCAATCTTCTATTAAGAGTACTATGCGTTCAAATGAGATGATTAACAAAGCAAAAGATGTCTATAGCAAATTGGTGGTATAATGCTAATTTACCTTTCAATGCATCTCAATCCAAGTTTTATCAATCGACTATAGATGCCATAGCTGCCATCGGGCCAGAATTCAAGGGTCCTTCTTTACATGAGTTGAGAGGAAATATGTTGAAGAATTCTGTGACTGAGGTTTAGAATTATCTCTTAGATATTAAAACATGTTGGGGGGAGAGTGGTTGTTCACTAATGGCAGATGGTTCAACAAGCCAGAGGCAACAACCAATAATTAACTTTTTAGTTTATTGCGCAAAAGGTACAATGTTTTTGAAGTCTATTGATACATCGAGCCTTAGAAAAGATTCTGAAACATTATTTAACATTTTTGATGAAGTTGTTCAAGAATTTGGGTTTGAGAATATTGTACAATTCATAACAGACAATGGTGCAAGTTATAAAGTTGCAGGAAAAAAGTTACAACAGAAATATGGCTCTTTCTTTTGTTCCCCTTATGCAGCTCATTGTCTAGATTTGATGTTAGAGAATTTTTGTGATCTCAGGTATTTTCCTATTATTGATGAAACTATAAAGAAGGCAAGGAAGATAACAAAATTCATTTATAACCATGCTTGGATTTTGGCTTTGATGAGAAAAGATTTCACCAAAGGTCATGATTTATATCGCCTTGTAGTCACAAGGTTTGCTACAAATTTTTTAAGTATCCAATGCTTACTTTTGTTTAAGAAAGAGCTTAGACAAATGTTTACTTGTGATAAGTGGGTTGTATCAAGTTATTCTAAAAGCAACGTACGGAATGAGATAGTCGGGATTCTTCTAGAAGATAGAGAGTTTTGGGCTTAATGTCAGTTTATTGTAAAAATTGGCAAACCTTTGGTTAAAGTACTACAACTTGTCGATGGGGAAGAGAAGTCTGGAATGGATTACTTGTATGATACAATGGACAAAGCCAAAGAGAATATAAAAGTAAGATTGAAGAACAAAGTTACTGCATATATGCTGTTCATCAGGATCATTGATGCTAGGTGGGATAAGTAGTTTCATAGTCCATTACATGCAGTAAGTTGTTTTCTTAACCCTGAAATTTACTTTAACCCTTATTTTATTTTAAAAATAAAAATGATATTTCAAGTGGGTTTATGAATTGCATTATAAAGTTGGAACTTGATTATGATAAACAAGACGAGATCATTCAACAACTTGAATTGTATAAGAATGCAAACGGTGATTTTGGACAATTTTTAGCAATTTGTCAGCGTGAAAAAATTAGTCTAGGTAACCTCAATATCCTTTGTTAAATAGTGTGAGTCTATATTTTATTTCTTTTATTTAGTTTAAGTAATAATTTATAATTGCACTTTTGCTATAGTTGCATGGTGGACTAATTTTGAAAATGAGGTTCCAACTCTTCAAAAGCTTGTAGTTCGCATACTAAGTCAATGTTGTAGTGCAATTGGCTGTGAAAGAAATTAAAGCACATTTGAGTTTATTCAATCGAAGAAGAGGAATAGATTAGAGCATAAACGTTTGAATGATCTAGTATTTGTTCGTTATAACTTGAAGTTGCGCGAGAGGTAAAAATTTTCAAAAGTAATGTTTTTTACTGTTGAAAAATATGTTAAATTTTCACTTATATGTGACTTTTATTTTGGCAGAAACATAAAAAGGATAAAAGATGCTCTAGATCCAATCAACCTTGAGAATATTAACTTGATGGAGGAATTGGTAGGTGAAGAATCAGAGCTTATTGATGGAGAAGACTTTAATTGAGGAAGTATTGAGGAGCCATTAATCTCACTAAATTTGGAAGGCGGTGATAATGTTGGTCTTGATGTTAATGATGATGGTGGTGACATTCAAGAAAATATTTTGAGTAACATTTCAAATATTGATTCTTATTGTCTTATTGATGAAGATAAATGATTATTTCTTTTAACAATTGGATTGAGAACTTGTGATTTTTTATTGAGTTTTATAAATATGTGTGTTTAAGACTTGTATTGACTATTGAAAAGTATTATTAAGTTTATCAAGTATGTATGCTTTTAAGATTTGTATTGATTTTATTTTAAAATATAGTTATTATATATATAATTTATTTATATAAGGTCTATTCCAAAACGGTAACCAAAATGTATCCGTTTTAGTGTATTAACGGAAACGGATTTCAAAATTTTGGTCGATAGCCCCGTGGGCGGTCTGATTTGGGCCGAATGTGTGCTAACCCGTCATTGCCTTTGAAAGGCCCAAACAAATGACGCCGCACTTGCAGCCCGTTATTTCTCATGTGCCTCACGCTTTTTCCTCACCGCTTTCAGCTGTGTGTGTGTGAGTGAGTGAGTGAGAGAGAGAGAGAGAGAGAGCGAGCGAGCCAGAGCTGAAAAAGTTTGCCAAAAGAGCTTCCAATGGCGGCGGCGGCAAGGAGCGGTTTGCTCAAGCACCTGAGAGTACGCGTTCAGGCCGTGCCCCGAAACCCTAGTTACACGCTCTCCTTCAGCGTAATACGACACCGTTTCTTCTCGGAAGAGGTTAGGGGCTCCTTCCTCGACAAATCTGAGGTCGCAGATCGGGTCATCTCCGTCGTCAAGAACTTTCAGAAAGTCGATCCTTCCAAGGTATTATCCCTTTACTTCCAAGTATTTTGATTTTTTGCTACTACGGTATAATGCGTTACTTCCTGGATAAACTAGGATGTAACGATTTGTTGCTTCCAATTTTTTGAGTCGTTACTTCCAAGGTAACAATTACTACATACAAGTTAAACCCAATTTTTTTGTTTATTTATCAATGATAAAGAAAACCTGACTTGCCGTAGGCTTTTTGGGTTTTTGAGACTAAACATCCGTTTGGATGTTTAGATGAAATGAGATGAGAAATTTATTAATAATAGTGAAATAATTTGTGAATAGTAATGAAATGGTTTAAGTTAAGATGTTTTATAAGGTTTTGAAAATGAGAAAGAAAAAATTGAATAAAAATATTAAAAAATTAAAATATTGTTAGAATATATTTTGTTTTAGAATTTGAAAAAGTTGAATTGTTTTTTGTATTTTGTTTAGAAGTTTGAAAAAGTTGTAATGATTAAGTAGTGATTAGATGAAAAAGTTGAGGATTTGAAATTGAAAAGTATTTCTGTTTGTGATGATTGGATGTTGAGATAAGACCAGACCATCTTGCAATCCAAACGGGCCCTAAAGATATGAGGCAAGTTGTGAATCTTTCATTTTATTACTTACGATGTATAAAATTTTCCAAGATAAGGTCTAGATTTTGTATTACCTATGTTTGGTTGTTGAGAATAATGAAGAAAAGCCCATGAGAATAATTTTTAATAATTGGTTGTTATTTTCAATTCAATAAGTGTTTTATTCTTCATAGGTCATTCGAGTTGCATATCGGTTAGAAGAAAAAAATAAAATTGGATCTTACAAAAGTTTCGCTGGTCTGATGTTTTTAATTAATAAGATAAATTTATTTAATGAGCAAAAAAAAAAACACTGTCCAAGCACACTGGGAATATTAATCAGATCCAGCTAACTAGAAAAAGTGAATTTATCAAGAAAATTTTGGAAACTAAAGCTAAAGAAAAATTAGTAGGCTGCCATCCAATGTTATAGCATGTAAGAAAAGAACGCATTGCGTTCCTCCATTATCATTTCTCTGTCTTCAAAGCTCCAACCAATTGGAATCATTCTCTACATAAGCCAACTGTGATTGGTCTCAAGTTTATCTGTCCAGCATGCTAATAAATTTGCCACTCATATAGGCATCACCCAATCAAGCCCAAAGAGACCCAAAACTACTTGCTTCAAAGTGCTCACTGGCAGTACAAAGTGATTCATAGATATCCCATCCCATCCTACTATGCTTATTTTCCATGTTAGGTCTTTATCTTTTATGTCATAATAGTTTTGGCAAAAGTACACTTAAGCGTAAAAGTGAAAAGTGCCAAGTTTGAAGAGCTCAATACCAATAGCAAAGTGCATTTGGACACTTTTGATCTTAAAGCTCAAAATTCACACTTTTGTAGATTTTTTGGAATAAATATATAAATCTCATTTTTAACTATTACGTTTTCTTTGGACCATTAATTTAAATGAAGTAGATAAGAAAGATAAGGGTTACAAATCTTATGATGAAAATGAAAATGGTTCTATTAAAGTGGTGGCGTTTGTTTGAGCGGCACTAGATTAGGAGGAGAAGATAGGATTCAATGGAGCATAACGAAGAGAGGAATGTTACAATTGAAGTCCTTTTATAATGCTTTAGAGCTGCACTCAAGAAGATCCTTATGTAGGACAACCTTAGAAAGTGGCAAGTCATGATGGTAGAATGGTGTTGCATATGTAAGAGGAATGGGGAATCAAGGGATCATTTGAAACACATGTGACGTAGCTAGCACATTATGGCAAACTTTTTCTAGCTTTTCAAGTTTTTTGAATTGATGTTGTCCTTTTTATTCTGAATTATGGTTCTCTTGTATACTAATTAAAATATAGATGGCTAATTTGGGTGGTGCCTAGAAAGGTGGTAGATCTTTTATCATGTTGAGAGTGTGGTTTGAGAGCTAGCATAGTGAGACCTTGTGGAACATGATCCTGATTTGCTTGATGTGTCATATATGGAGCGATGTGGCATGTATGGAGGGAGATAAGCAACCACAAATTTGATGACACCACAAGGAACACTGAAGATCTCAAGGCTCGCTCGTTCAGCTCTCTAAACCATTTAAGCTTATTTATGTACTCTAGCCTCACATAACAGGATTTTTATGCTGTTTTCTTTTTCTCTCATCGGATGTTTTGTTGTGTATTCAATTGAGCCTCTTTTTCATTGATTGATCATCAATAGAACTCATAAAGATGATTATTATAATTTTTTTTATTGGCACCGGGTATTCGTAACAAAGTTCAAACTAATTCCAATGGTGCACAGGCTCTTGACAAGGAGTTTTCCGCAAGTCTACCTTGGGTAATTTAAGTAGAAATTCCCCTAGTTCAATGGCCCATTGAAATTGTTTGCACTCAAGAGTTCAAATCTTAGACCAGGAGGGAGCATACCACCAAGACCAAGATTCTTATCACTTGAGCCAACCCCTAGGGGTTAAAGATGATTAAATAATTCAATGGTATTGTATGTGCAATCGGAGTAGAGAAAGCATTGATCATCTCCTACTTCACCATGAGGTGTCTAGGGAGTTATGGGTATCGGTCTTGTCTTTGTTTTTTTTTAGGTTTGAGTGGGTTATTCCCCAACCCATTGGGAATTGGGAGAGTGTTGGTAAAAGTGAGCTTTAAGTGCAAGGTGCTAAGGCCAAAGAGTTTTGCTTACCAAAAGCGAAGAGCACTTCTGGAAATGTTTTAAAAAAATTAAAAATTATCATATAGAGACCTAGAAAATGATGGAAACAAATATTCTTAAGTATTTTGTTGATATTGAAGATCATTTATATACAATAGCACCCCATCTTGTTTTGTTGAGGAGTTTGCTTGTCTACTATAGCAACTGGAAAAGTGTATGGTAATTGAGGAAATCCTTTAAAGTATAACTTGTAAAAAACAAATGCAGTTTGTGGATTTGGTGTTTAATAAAATGGTTTTAAAGCTTTTTTTTTTCTTATGCAAAAACTAAGGTGGTATTAGTGTTTGGTAAGAGAATTTTTTTTTTTTTTCGTTATCAAGAACACAAAACTATTCTAGAGATGGGTTGCTAAATCTGTTTTACTTGTTTGTTTGTTTTTAATAATGTTAAGACTTGATGTCATTTAGTTTATTCTGCTGCTTGATTTGATAGTTTTCCTTATTTGGCAGGTCACACCAAATGCCAATTTTCAGAATGATCTCGGGTTAGATAGTTTAGATGCAGTGGAGATCGTGATGGCACTTGAAGAAGAGTTTGGATTTGAGATCCCGGATAATGAAGCGGACAAGATTAACTCCATCAATCTTGCTGTTGAATTCATTGCTTCCCACCCTCAAGCAAAGTAGAGGGAGACTCTGAATTCTCCACATAATTTCATATGCTTGATGTGAGGAATTACCTATTTTGAAATGCTACTCGGTTTTAAGCTCTTTTGAACCAACCCTGTTTAAGGGGTATTCTTTAGGCATGTGACAACTTCAATCTTGTTGAAATAAATGTGATGTAGTTAACTGTTTGTTCATTCCAAGGGCTTGGAAATTGTTATGTATCTGAAATGCCTCTTGCATGCATTTACATTTACCTCCATAGAAGATTTAATGCTTTGGCTAAAGGAATGAGATAAGTGCACCAGATTTTTTATAGAGTGACCAACTCTCATAGAAGATTTAATGCTATTGAGGTACTGTATTCGGAAGGTAATATTCTTACGGACAGATATGATATTAAGGAACACATTGTGCAGTTTTTTGACAATCTACTTATAGAGCAATTCCCTTGGAGGCCTAAGGTAATCGTGTGCTAATTGGTTAGAGAGGATGTTTGAAGAGGAAGAGGTATATAATGTGTTGAAAGGTATGGAAGGTGATAAAGGTCCGATGGTTTTTCAATGGCTTTTTTTTTTTTCAAATTTGTTGGGACATTATTAAGGAGAATGTTATGAAGGTTTTTGTCGAATTTCACTCACATATAAAATTTGAGAAAAGTCTTGTGAAGAAGGCTGAGTTGTTGGAGGTGAAAGATTTTCACCCCATTTGTCTTGTGAGTGGAGTCTACAAGTTTATATCCAAAGTTTTTGCCAATTGTACAATCGTATGAGCACAGTCATGTACAATATTATTTTGAAGCCACAAAATACTTTTGTTAAGGAGAGATAGATTTTGGACTTGATACTTATTACAAATGAATGTTTGGATAGTAGAATTAGATCCGACATCTTAGGTGTCTTTGGGGAGAGGTCGTGCAATTGGATGAAGCATTGCATCAATACCGCTAGATTCTCAGTGCTGGTCAATGACACTCCTGAGGGTTTTTTCAACAGCTCTTATGGTTTGAGACAAGGAAATCCTCTATCTACTTTTCTCTTTTGTTTTAATAATGGATGTTTTGAATAGAATGTTGAAGGCATCGGTGAATGGATCTTTCTTGTCTAGCTTTTCAGTGGGTGGTACATCATTTGGGAGCGTCAATGTATCTCATCTTCTCTTCATTGACTATTGTAATTTTTTGTGAGCCGGATCCTAACCATATTCGATCATTGGGAGCTCTCTTACTTTGTTTTGAAGTTGTTTCCAACCTTTAGGTGAATTTATCCAAGTCTGAATTGGTACCAATTGGCTTGGTTAGTTGGCTTGGTTAATTCTATTAGAGACTTGGCTAACATCTTGGATTGTAAGGTTTGTTCTTTGCCTTTGAAGTACCTTGGTCTTCCATTAGAGCCCTCATAAATCCTAGTCAATATGGGATGGTGTAACACCCCGTTCTCATAAGATAGAGATGTTACTAACATTCATAACATAATGCCTGGTAAAGAGATTCATATCCTGAAATACCTCATTTATTGAAAAGCATTAAAATGTTAAAACTGTTGTGAACATAATTGTCTCGAAAACTGAACGTAAAGTAATAGAACATAAACTAATCCTATGAATGACGTAAAAGAGATCTAATTCTTGTGTGAATATCACTTATTCCTTCCTAATTCTTTGTACTAAATCTACTTTTGGTCATCCAGCTTTGCATCGTCATAAACATCATCTGTAAAAATTAGACATGAAAGAAAACAGGAAGATAAACAAAAATTAGTCGAATACTGAGTAAATAACACATCATACTGTAAAACATAATCTGGCCTAGCATGGATTTAGTTTCTGAAGACTCTTAACAAAATACATATAGCATCATAAATTCCCAATCATACACGTAATATAACTTTCTGAACAACTTCACATATATATATATATATATATATATATATATATATCGTCACATATTCACATAGCACATATATATTCGTCATCATGAGCGGAAGCATACATAATCAGGGCAAACATATAACGTGAATGCATAATAACTTGTTTATCTTGTCTTAACATGGAGTGAAACACGCTTGAGTCCTTGTTTCACTTAACTAAGTAATATGGAGTGAAACACGCTTGAGTCTGTGTTTCTCTTAACTGAGTAACATGGAGTGAAACAAGCTTGAGTCCGTGTTTTGCTTAACTAAAATACATGGAGTGAAACACGCTTGAGTCCGTGTTTCACTTAACTTGTGGTTAACCACGCTTGAATCCGTGGCACTGTAACATTTCTTATCTTTCTTAATGCATGAGAATTTATTAGGCTTCGTGAACATTTCTAACATAGCATATTCTTGTACATGACATAGCATAACATGAAATATTCTTGTACATGTCATATCATTACATGACATATTCTTGTACATGGCATAACATAGTATGGCATATTCTTGTACATGGTATAGCATGACATATCATAACATAGCATTTTCTTATACATGGCATAGCATAACATGACATGACATAACATGCTCTGAACGTTTTATGAAATTCCATGGCATACATGATCTAAGTATTACATGAACATGGCATACATGATCTAAGTACTATATGAACATGGCATACATAATCTATGTATTATATGGACATGGCTTGTATAATCTGACTATTCCATTACATGACATACTTGACTTGAATTACTACATGAACATCTCATGGCTTTCATATGATTTTAGTAACATTCAATCAATTGAACAACAAATTCATTCAAGCATAATCTCATATTTCATCAAAGATCGTAAGAGGAATCTAACCTTGACTTGCCTCTTAGCGTAGCGTAGTCAACCATCATAAGCATATCATATTTTCATACATAACAATAATATTCACAGTATGCATACATTTATATGATCATACTATTTACCTCTTAGCGTTGCTTCTTGACTTCCAAGTGATAGCGCGTTACCAATACGAGGTACACGACGTTACTAATCTTCTAGGAAAAAGTGTCCTAACATCTTTCCCACTTGAGCTACTTTAAATCTAATAAAATATCCAATTATATACTGAATTCATTGATTAATCTCACTATTTTATGGCTACTAAAACAATAATATCATATCTAGTCCTTTAAATATAAAATAGTAGAAAATATCTACATATTATGTATTTTATAAAATAACAATGTAATGATTTTGCAACCCAGGTTTAATAATACTGTAGACCCACATTAGAAAACAGTCTTTTTAAATATTATACCAGTTTCTGTAAGATTGGGTCCAACTTAAAACATGGCCCATGTAGAAATAGGTCCTCTTCGAGTTTATAAGGCTCTTGGCCAAAAGGCTTAAGGCTCGTGGCCCACTCTAACATCAGTAACGTAAAAGCCCCAAGGGCTGAGAAAGAAAAGCTCCTGAGAGGAGCATCATGCGACGGAAGGCAACTAATCAAGGGGAAAAGTAAACTGTTGCGCTGGGACTCTGGGTGACTGGAAGTGACCCGCGGCGCAACTGAGGGAGTCCCGATGGTGGTGCGACATCGAGAGAGAGAGAGAGAGAGAGAGAAATGAAAACTTAAAATATTGAGAGGGAGGAAGGTGGCGTGCGGTGGCAAGGCTTACCTGAGGGAGTGGGTGCAACGAAAATAGATTGGCTGGCATTTTCTGTGGTGGTGTGGCAGGTGGTCCGTCGAGATGGCTGTTGGTTGCTGGGAGGGATGCTGCGTGGTGCTTGCGGGTGAGTTTCTTTCTCTACGTGAAAGAGTCTTTTCTCTAGGGATTTTTGTGTGTACACTTCGGAGGCCTTCTAGGTTTCTTATAGGCGACGGAGGGAAACAACGTACATCTTTAGGAGATTGTTTATAATTCGAAATTGCCTAAACTGTAGGAATATTTTCCTACGAGGGATCATATTCTAAGAGGATTTTGAATGTTTTGAGTTTGAGTTGGTCTTGAACTAGGAACCAAAATTAATACGGAAACCTAATGGATAACCATACGAAGGTTCTGATAGGGAAGGAATCACTAATTTAATCTATTGGTTAGCATTTTTCCTAAAATGATAATAAAAATATAAAGACAATAAAAATAAATAAATAGATAAATATAAATAAATATAAATAAAATATAAAATACTAGTTTTAAGCACTAAATTTGGACCCGTATGTTACAGATGGTGTCATCAAAAAAATTGAGAATAGCTTAACTGGTTGGAAAATGATATATCTTTTCAAATGGGCGTAAAATCACTCTTATTAAGAGTATGTTATCTAATCTCCCTATATACTTTCTTTCTTTATTCTCGATTCCTCTTCGTGTGACTAATAAAATGGAAAAGATCTTCCGTGTCTTTTTGTGGGGTGGACTTGGAGATGAGAAGAAGTTCAATTTGATTAAATGAGACAATATTTGTTCCCCCTATTCTTGTGGTGGTTTGGAGATAAGAAAGTTGAGTATTTTCAATAAGATTTTACTTGGGAAATGCCTTTGGCGGTGCCATAAAAAAAGTGATGCTTTATGAAGGACCATGGTTGATGCTAAACTTGGGAGCTCTTAGGGTAACTGGATATCTAATGAAGTGTGTGGTTCGTATGGTGTGGAGTGTTTTTTTTTTTTTTTTTAAATTGAAGTGGCAAAATTTCCACAGGTTATTCGCATTTAGCAAAAGTTCCCAATGAAACTAGTAGGGGAGGTATGCCAGCATATAAAGAAAGAATTAATCACAAAGCACAGCTTTAAGAGCAACGAATCAAAGTGGATTGAGTAAATTCAACAAGGTGTCATTATGATGAAGCCATCTACAATTATTTCAACCCATTATCTGCCTTGTACGCCCTCTATTATCTTTTCATCTCCAAAGATCTGATGTCCTCTTTGTATAGCTTCAAGAGTTCAGAAGCTTCCCCCTTATGAGGCATGACAAACTTCCTCAGAAACGTCTCATCAGGGCATTCAAACAATGAAGACATGCTAATATCCTTCTTCACCAAACCTTTGGCGAACAAAACTTGAACAACCAAACCCCTAGGAATCAATCGCTTTTCCAAGCTAAGAGAAACAAGTGACGGGCATTTGAAAACAACCGAAGGCTCCAAACTCATCTTGTTGACAAAAAAATCCATTACCCCCATAATCTTATCTTTAGAAGCCATCATGTACCATGGATGTCTTTTAAATGCCACAAAAACCTCATCCTCAGACCAACCCCATTTCTTGTAAACATCAACCTTGCTTTCCCATGTCGATTTGCTCATTCCACAGAAAGCACATACCGCAAGAGAAAATTTCAACCTCAAAGGATTGAATCCTATTTCATTTACTTCCTCTATAATCTCTCTAAACCGAACTGGATTGACCATGAGAGATCTAGGCTGGTATTTAAGTAAAGTAGAATATGACACTCAGGCACTCCGTTCTCTCTCAGTGTATTGATATTAGGCGCCACATGAGTTTCAAGATCAAATACAAGCAGACCCGGAAATCGTTTTATTGCTTCAACGGTCTTGTCCTCAGACTGAAGCAAATCTTTAAAGAAATCAAAGGACGGGATAATTTGTTTTTCTAAGCTTCTTTTAAGAAGATCAGGGCACCTAGATAACATTTTGGCAAGGTCAAGTCTTGAAATGCCTTTAGAGGCAAGGAATTCAATTTTGGGAAAAAGGGTTCTATTAGTATCAGACAAAAGCACCGTGGGGAATCTTCTGACAAGGTTCGAGATCTGGGTTTCAGAGAATGCAAGGCTCTTGAAAAAGTTAATCACGGAGTCTGCTTTCTCTGGAGTTTCGAAGCTAACATATCTGGAAGCTGATACAGCAACTTCTAGGGACAATCCAAGTGCATTTATGAGGTATGAGACTGCGAAAGGTTGTTGATCGGGAGTGCCTGAGATGTATTTCAAAGATAAAGATGGAGGCTGCAGAAAACCCAGTTTGTGTATTGGTAGGGGAGTTGCATTAGCGTATCTCCGATTTCGTATGGTTTTGCAGAGAAAATAAAACATGGGTTTTGAAATTCAAGTAGCGAGAAAAGGAACTCACCTATTCCTCAGAGGCAAATATCTTCTTTGGCTGAGCGAAAGCAAAATTTTCAATCTTCACCAGTGGAACTGAGTCTGAAGTATGGTGTAGGTGTTTGGAAACTTATAAGGAATGGCTGAGAGGGTTTCTTTTGTAATTTCATATTTATGGTGGGCCGAGGTACTGGGTCAGATTTTGGTTTGATGTCTGGTGCAGTGAGGTTGCTCTTAAGGAGGCTTTTCCTTCTCTTTTCTAAATAGCATTGTAGAGTATTAATATTCATCTATGCATATATAATGCATATACAAAATCACTTTTTTTGCATATTAATTTTGCCATTCAAGTAAAACTTTCACATTAGCTTATGCATATTTGAGATAAAATAATAATAAAATATTATTTTATTATTATTATTAATTTTTTTCTAAAATCAATTTTTTATATATATTTTTTGCAATTAGCATCCACTACATACATTTGATATTAATAATACAAATCTAATAATAAAAAATATAAATTTTTTTATATATTATATTAAAAATATAATAAAATGAAAAAGAATTATAATATATTATAATAATAAAATGAATGTGTAAATGAAGGTTTGTTGTGTTGTTAAATGCGAGAGAAGAGGAAATGATTGTGAGAGAGAGAGTGGGAGGAGAGAGAAATAATTAGTAAAATAACATTTGAAGAGTGAATCTCTAAATTTGTATAGATATTATTCATAGCTATGCAAAAATATAAAGATGCATAATTCAATGTGGAAGAATTTAAGCTCATATTATGCAAATATGACTTTGCATATGCATGAGCCAATATGAATGCTCTAAGGAGGTTCCAGCTGCTGATCCTATGGACACTTCAAATGGCCTACTGCAGTGAAATATGCCATTTATAAGAGCAATTCAAGATTGGGAAGTGGAAGATATTTTTGACTTATACAGCACCTGTATGCATTGACTTTGGAGCATGGTGTAGATGACAAACTGTTGTGGATTCATCCCGAGAACAAAAACTTCTAAGCAAGATCCTTTTATAATGTTTTGACTTCTCAATCTTCTATTTTTTCCCTTGGAAGCGTATTTGGAAAAGCAAAATGTCTCTAAAAGTTGCTTTTTTTGGTTGGTTGGCCTTTCATAGAAAAATTCTGACCATAGACAAGTTGAGGAAGCGCGATATTTTTATAATAGATTGATGCTTTATGTGCAAAAAAAATAGAGAATCAACGAACCATCTTCTTCTCTATTGTGACGTGGCGAAGGGTATTTGGGATGATATATTTGTAAGGATGGACATTGTGTGGGTGATGCCTAAGAGAGTGGTGGATCTCTTGGCTTGATGGAGTAGAGTATGGGGAAATCGTCAAGTAGTGGAGGTTTGGAAGATGGTGCACGTATGTCTTATGTGGTGTATATATAACGAGAGGAATGGCCGACGCTTTCAAAATAAAGAACATTCTTGGGGGAGGGGGCTTATCAATCTTTGTTTCTTTGGGCCAAGGCCATTGTATTAGAGAGGGCTAATTTTAATGATTTGTATGATTCTTTCTTTGTTAATAGGTTGTAATTAGGTATATTTTACTTGTATACTACATGTGTACTTAGATTTTGCCTAATTATGAGAATTAATAAATCTTTCTTACTTATAAAAAAAAAAAAAATTTGCCTCCATATAGATAATTTACGAATATAATATACGTATAGTAGAATGGCACCGTTTTAAGCTTCTATAAAATTCTCCCGTTCTAAAACCTTCTGAGTTTTTCATTTGAACGCCACCATCTTTTCATCTCGTTCACTCACTGTTCTTGTTGAACCCAACAATTTTATTTTTACTTTTAAACACAACCTGTCTTGTTGAGCTCGTCTTGGGTTTTTCTTTGGTTTTGTATCCGGTGAGATTGCAAATTATCCTCAGTTGTCTTTTCGATTTCTTGCTTTACGTTGTAAAAGTTTTATTTAAATTTTATAACCCACGTATCCATCTTGATAGAGTTTGAAATAATTCAAAACTTATCAGTTAATGGATGAATTATAATAGGATAAAAAAACTCTTAAGAGATAAGATTAACTCTATATCTCTAATCACAGTCAAACACAAAATCTTAAATTTTTTGGTAGTCAGAAGTCTATAAATAGGACTGAGGGGTTAAAGGATTCTCACCTACAACATCATTGTACCTCTAGCCATCGGGAGACACTCAGAAGTAAAGTTATTAGGGTGATCATTCTCTCATAGTCAGGTTAGATTCTCTATCAAATTGGAATGGAGGGATATACGTTTTCTAACTGTTATTATTTTATTATTATGGATAATAGAAAATTGAAGATCCAATTATTAATGTTCATGTTAAAATATTTAACATGTAGTATCAGAACTTCAGATTATAGATTTTTTATGATCTCGATAAAATATACGGTGAATATGTGCTTTCATGTATTGTGATTTTATCATATTGCGAAAGATTGAAAATATTAATTGTGTTTTATGAAATAATGATACTCTGACATTCATTAATGCATTTCGGGTCTCAGTGTACTTATTTCTCCCATACTATGCATATACTTCATGTTACTTCATATTTTCCTTCCTCTGTTGTATATTGTTGTGTGGAGAAAGTTGAGGATGTCTGTTACGTCTCGATCTTGAAGGTCCGAAGAGTTAGCTCTTTTTTTTTAAAAAAACATCTCCAATAATCAATAATAAATAAGCAGAAACTCCATAACATACTTAACTTATTTGTTCAATCCAAAAATATGTGTCCCTTCACAGGAATACTGAACAAAATCTCAATAAAATAAAATGACATCTTCATAAAAACTCAAATTATTCATAACTTGATGTACCAAAATAATCGTTAAAGATAAAATTACTAAATATGATCCTCCAAAAAATACTTGTACCTTTAGCACTTATTCATCTATGATCATCAGACTTTTCCAATACTTCATACTCTTGTTCTCCAGCTAAACCATAAAAATATCTGAAAAATGTTATGGAGATAAGGGGTGAGTTATCAACAACTTAGTAAGCAAAGAACATATGCTAGTATGTAAACATGAGCATTTTCACAGAAATCAGAATGCACAAATAAAACATTTCAGTTTCAATATGCAAATCTCAAAAATACATATTATCAGAAAATCAGAGCGACACTTCAAACATTTCATATTCAAAAACCAACTTTTCATATTCAAAGACCCATTCGGCACAACATGACTGAACATCTTCATCTTCTCATATCATATCAGAACATAGACCATGTTTAACCGCTGTGGTAGGGTTGTGCATTTTGCGAAAAGTCAAACAGAACATAAATCACCATATTACCAAAGCAATTGCACTCAGAGCAGATGCCACTATTATATCCCATAGTAGGGTTAGAAGTCACTATTATATCCCGTGATAGGGCCAGAGGTAACTATTATATCTCGTGACAAGGCCATAGGTCATTATTGTATCCCGTGATAAGGCCAGATGTCACTATTATATCCTGTGATAGGGCCAGAGTATAATACCCTGCTCATTTCTTCTTACGTACGCTTCTCTCTTTATGACATACGTTCCCTCTTTATGACGTAAGCAAATCTCGAGGGCAGAGATTATGTGATTTTCTGCCCCTTCCATCTAGAGACTGCAAGCCTCATCATGGGTGCCGAACCACGATGACATGTTTCAAAAGATATTATGTGACTTTTAAGGCACGCCTAGTGTTTTAAATGTACTGGAAATATTTATAAAGAGTATTTCCAGTGTTATTGAATTAAGTTTGATTTTATCCTTTTAAATATATTAAATAAGACTTCATCATTTATTAATGATAAAGAATATTATTTTATAAACTAAAGTTAGTTAAATAATATTCTACCTTAATTCCTCTAAGTGCTTTTAATTAAGTTAATGTTTACGCATTTTCAAATCAGTATTTTAATCTCATTGTTATATCGTTTTGAGGATCTCCAGACAAAGGGACTAGATTAAATACCCGACCCCCCTCTCTCTTTCCCTCACTTTTCCCCAGCCCTCTCTCTCTCCTCCCTCTCCTTCGGCTTACGCAGCACGCTGCTTCTCCAAGCCGTGTCTTCCATAGCTCAGGCCGGTGCTGCTGTGCGCCACCTGGCCTCACCGCCCCTTCCATCGACACCTCCTCCCTCCAGCGAGCCTCCCCACACCGGCCTCTCTCTCCCACGCTCTCTCTTCCTCTATCTCGACAGTACACAGCCCAAATGGGCTTGGTGCTCACTGCACCGCAGTGCGCCGCCCAACGGCGCCACCACTCCCATGGCAGCTTCTCCTTCCGCAGGCCATCATCCTCTAGCAAGCTCAGCCTCCCTCTCCCCCTCCGTCGCGCACACGCACCATACCCATGAAAATGGATTCACACGGCTTCAAGGCCATCGATGCCACCGGACACCACCATAGGCACCTCCTAGCCTCCCCCTTCCTCCTCCACGTGACCCACAACCCGTAGCCCCTCCTCCACGCACGGGCTTCCCCCTCCTTTCACGCACGGGTTGCACACCTTTCACCACAGTACGCCGCCACCCATGGCGGGTAACCGCCACCTTCAGCCTCCTTAAGCCACCATCGATCCATCCCAACCACCCACGGCCCCGATCTGTCACCCATGCACGCACACTCTCTCTCACTCTCCCACAGATTCTCCTCCACCGTGCGGCCAGATCCGCCGCCGTGAGTCACCGTGGCGCCACCTCGACGCCACCACGAGTTCCACCGCACCTCCCTTAGTCGAGCCCCAGGTCCAGACCACCACTTTATGTGGTGGGTAACCACTGCACGTGATGGACAGTCACTGTGCGTGACCGATCGCCACTGCACACGGCCAGATCTGTCGTGTTACGCTCCTTGTCACCATCACAAGGCCACTACGAGCCCTTCCAAGACCACACTTAGGTATCCAAATGCCCAAACAGTCACCGTACGTGGGTTAGCCGCCAAGTATGGCCCTTCTGGCATCATCGACCGTGACGATCAGTGGGTAACGCACGGGTTATCCTGTCGATGGTATAACCCTCTATCCCTTGGTTAATTATGTTAGATGTTGATTAGTTGATTAGGTTGTGGACTGTGCTGTTAGTATTGTAGAGTTTGCTGTGTTGGGATATTCTGTGTAGTGAAGTGTCGGGCTTATCTGTGTAGTGTGCTGTGAGGTGTGGAGCGTAGTGGGGAATTATCCTGTACAGTGTTGTGGACTGTGCGGTGTAGTATGGATGTGGAGTATGTGTTGTATTGGTGACGTGGCATGTGGAGTGGGAACAGTACAAGCTGAGTGTACTCTGTGTGTGGCATAGTGTGGGATAAGGAGAGTATATGTAGAATATACCCTCCTGGCGTATTGTGGAATGGGAAGAGTATACGTGAAGTGTACTCTATATAGTGGGTGATGCACCATATAGCGGGTATGCCATCATGGTGATGTGGCGTAACGTGTGTGAAGAGAGTACACGTGAAGTGTACTATGTGGTGGAGAGATGCACCATATGGCGAGTATGTCATAATGGTAATGGGTCGTATTGTGTATGAAGAGAGTACACGAGAAGTGTACTCTATGTGGTGGAGAGATGCACCATATGGCAAGTATGCCATAATAGTGATGGGTCGTAGTGTGTATGAAGAGAGTACACGAGAAGTGTACTCTATGTGGTGGAGAGATGCACCATATGGCGAGTATGCCATAATGGTGATGGGTCGTAGTGTGTATGAAGGGAGTACACGAAAAGTATACTCCATGTGGTAGAGTGATGCACCATATGGCGGGTATGCCATAATGGTGATGTGGCATAGTATGTGAATGAAGTACATGTGAAGTGTACTCCATGTGGTAGAGTGATGCACCATATGGCGGGTATGCCATAATGGTGATGTGGCGTAGTGTGTGAATGGAGTACACGTAAAGCGTACTCCATGTGGTGGAGTGACATACCATATGGTGGGTATGTCATAATGGTGATGTGGCGTAATGTGTGTGAAGGGAGTACACGAGGAATATACTCCATGTAGTGGAGCAATGCACCATGTGGCGCGTATGCCATAATGGTGATGGGTCGTAGCATGTGTGAATGGAGTAAATGTGGAGTGTACTCCACGAGGCATCGACATTCCGGGTGGCGTATCGCTGAGATAAGGATGGTTATGTGATTGATGGGCGTGGAACGTGATGAGTAGTGTTGGGAACTGTGGAACAGTGTCCCGAAGTAGTTATGGCGTAGCCTGTAGTCTGAGGTGACAAGTGTCACCGTGATGGACTTACGGCTAGGAGTATGCGTGAAGTAGCTGAACAAGTGTAAGAGTACGCAACAGAAGCATGACTAGGCAACGTCACGAAGTGACGTGGTTACAGACAGTCATGCTTATGATGGGTGAGGAGTTAGTGTAGAAATGATATAGCAGGATCGTGACGAGATGTCACGATGTAATAGGAGTACGTGAGGAACCGTACTCGTGATGAGTTAAGGGTTAATGTAAGAATGACGTAGCGGGATGTCAAGTGACGTGACAAGGTCATGGTGTAGCTTGGGCATAGTCTCGAGCTATATGACATGATATAAGGCATGGTTGTGAATGGAGTTTTATCATGTTGAGTGTTGGGATGAACTGTCAAAAGGGACGGGTAGCGTGAAGAGTCATACTAGCCAAGTTAAGAGAAGGTTGGTATCGGAGTATGGCCCTTGTCCCTCCAAGCAGGTGATCAACATGTTATACGTTGATCTTAGGTAATAAGGGGGGTAAGGTACATGTGTAATCTGGTTAGACACATGTGCCGGACGGATTTACCATATG
Source organism: Juglans microcarpa x Juglans regia (assembly GCF_004785595.1). Lineage (NCBI taxonomy): Eukaryota > Viridiplantae > Streptophyta > Magnoliopsida > Fagales > Juglandaceae > Juglans > Juglans microcarpa x Juglans regia. The sequence continues at coordinate 556,367 of NW_024475745.1, forward strand.
TAATGGGTAATCTGTCCTGAGGACAGTTACACCGTACTTAAGCCTCAGAGTTGGCTTAAAGCCGTGTGGCTTGTATGGATGGGAATGAGGATTTAGTGTTGGCTAAGGTGCATGAAGGTTGTGACGGGTGTATTGTTAGGATTGGGATGCGTGATTCTGTGGTCGGAATCATGCGTCGAATGTGGTTAGTAAGAAGAGTAAGACTAAGGTCTTAGTGTCTTAATCCTAAGGTGAATCATGGGTTCACTTTAGTGGATAAGCACTCAAGGCAAGACCTTGAGTTAGAAGATGTGGTGACCGTAATGGTCCCCAAAGGGTTTAACATAGTAAAGGGCACGTAAGTGCACAGGATAGAATGAGAGTGTTCTAAGTAAAGCATAGTTCTATTTCTAGTTTAAGTTGATTATGCATTAGATAGAGAATGATGTTAAGGTTATATGTATGTATGTAGGTTGCCATCTGACATGCACACGAATGGACTGCATGATATGCAAGTAGCATGGAGTCCAGGTAAGTGTTACGTTCATACTCTTCTAGAGTCTTTCTAAAATATATAAAGAAAGGAAAAGAAACACTTTTCCTCACGATACTTTACGAAAAGACGCGAAAGACGTTTTACAAAGAAAATGCTAAGTGTTCAATGGTATACGTATGTACGGCCCTCCTTGGCAGCCCCTTTTTACGCAACGAAAGTATTAATTGTACCCATGTGAATGGATGGCTATACGATGTATCTATTGTATATATTTTCTAAGCAAATCCACGAACTGCACGAAAGACATGAAAACGGACGCTTTTATGGATCCTACGAACCGACGCTTTCACGAGCGCCATGAGGTGATGCTCATGGATGCCATGAAAGACGACGTTTAAGGTGACGCTTATGGATGCCACGAAAGTCGACGTTTAAGCACATGTATGTTTTAAAATGAAGTTTTCCACGAACGAACTATTAACGATGTTTTCTCATGAAAAGAAATATTTTCTCATGAAAATGAATGTTTTCTCATGAACTGAAGAACTGAATGAAAGCTCCAACTCTTTAGAGCTGGCATGAACGAATGAAAAGTAAAGAAAACACATGAAAGTATGAAATTTATGAAGACACGTAACAGCCACATGTATGAATGAAAGGGTACCAATGAATGGGCAAATTGCAATGCCGGATAAGTAGTATTGGAAGTGCACCTAGTGCTGCCCCCTATGAAAGGGATTCACAGCCCGTGGCCACGGGCGGAGTCCGGGTCCAAGGAAGACCGCTAATCCCAACACACGGGGCGTAACAGTGTGTACTGACCTATGAAAGTTATAAGAAAGAATGTATGAACGCATGTATGCATGTACGCACGTAACGCACGAACGCACGAACTTTTAAGAAATGAAGGCACTGACGGGGGAAACGTTTTACAAAAAGAAAGCTCCTTTTCAAAAGGAAATCTCGTTCAGTGATGTTTTTGAATGAATGCACGTATGCAAGAATGCACTGCATTCTTGTAGAAATGAAGGCACTGGCGTGGAAAACATTTTACGAAAAGAAAGTCTATTCTTAAAAGAAAACCTCGTCCAATGAAGTTTTCAAACGAACGCACGTATGCACGCACGCACGCGCATATAGTATGTATGAATGATGAATGTATGAATGAAAACCTATGTTGTTATATTTTAATTGTATGAAGTAATGCTTACGAGTCATCGACTCATTTTAGTTTTTATGCATGTCCCTCTGAGTGAAAAGGATGGACACGGCCCATGGGGAAGAGCACGGAAGTCTAGGCACGAGTTTTAAGCGCACGAGGGACCCTTTTATTGTAAGATTAATGTTTTCTGCTGTAAACCTCTTTTATTCTAAAAACATATTTTTATGTCATAAACGTAGAGTCTTGTACCCTGGGTATGCAAGTAAAAAGTTTTAAATCGAACGGTAATTCCCGTCGTCATTTATAAAAACATTTTATAAAAAATCACACATCAAGGACAGGCATTACACAGAGGTCACTATTATATCCCGTGACAGGGCCACATATCAGAGTAAAATAGAATCAGAATCACCATATTAGAACCAGAATCAGAGTCAGAGTCAGGACAGAATCAGAAAGTCATGCCAAAGATTTTTCAAGTGCCACATCATATCAAAACAGAGTACTGAAATTCATATCATTTCACATTTTCCAAAATAGATTCAGAATATCTTCACGTCACATGCAAAAATTATCAAATTTTCATATTCGCTGATTTTTCTCAGTTCAATATCAGAATGCCAAAAATAAGCTTATGTCTACACTAGTCATGCCGGAAAATACTTTATTCTTATACAAAATTTCATGAGTAATGCAGAACAAATAACTGAGGTCATTTCAAATTTCTTTTCATAACAAAACATGCATATTTTTCAAAAATCAACCTCATCTCATTTTATTTTTATGCAAAGTCTAGCATAGGAACCCCGCTTACATGGACTTCTTAGCTTTTCAGAAATTTTCCTCAAAATTGCTGAACAACTATAAATCATCAGCTATAAAATAATCACGTAATTTTCGTAAATTTCAGATCAAACACGTATCTCAATATTTAAACCTGAAATGCTAAAATAACATATTTTCTTAAAATTCTAAAATTATCATAACCCTAAAATATATCTCACTTTCCAAATTCATTGGTATCCACTTAATAATCACTTAACCTAATTCCAAATAACAACAAGCCCAGTATGTAAGCCAAGCTCACCATTGAAACAAGCCTAACCAAAACTACACGTTTAGAACACAATATGCTTTGGATGGCTTACAACTAAAAGGGCAAAATTGTAATATCATCTCAAAATTTATTCTTCTTTCAACGTAAGGGCTTTACGTGTGAAATACTTTCCTATTTTGAAAGCTTACCGAGAGGGAAGGGAGACTAGCGGCGAAGGCCTTGCTCACCAGAAGGAAGCTCGCAACAGCGGATTGGGGTGGTACTGGGTGGTCAGCGACGTGAAACAACACAGAGAGAGAGAGAGAGAGAGAGAGAGAGAGAGAGAGAGATATGAGGGAGAGAGAATAGAGAGTGAGAGAAAGAGAGCAGGGTGTGATGGACTCACCGTGAGGGCAGTGACAAAACGGCGACAAGGTGGCTGAGAGCGGCATCAATATTGTCTTTTACGGCTGAGGCAAACAACATGGGCGGTGGCTTAAGGGCAGTGGATTGGTTGAGTCAAGACTGCTCTGTTTCAGGGAGCAAAAACAAAGGTCCTTCGGTGGTAGGAAGCAGCGTCTTCCGTCGTGCAGGGGGGTTGTCGTGTGGGTTACGGTGTGGAAGAGCTTGGCAGTGGAACTGCCCTTCGGTGGTGGTTGTGAGGTTTGGGCAGGGTGGTTCCATGCGGTGGACATACGCGAGATTGGGCTTTCGTGGAGTGGCTCTCAGTGGGTGGGTCCCTTGCCGTGCGATCTGAGTGCTCATGGAGGAGTTCGACCTCTACTGGCTGTGGGTGGTGCACTATAGAAGTGCATGGTGCGGGGCGGAGGACGGTGTAGTTGTGGACGGCGGTGTGGAGAGGCAGCTATGCATGGGTTGCTGCGGCAGAGTATGGGTCAATGGTAAGTGGACTGGCGGCTTATGGAGGTGCAGATGCTGTTTGGGGTTGTTTCTATTGTGGAAAGAGGCATGAAGTAGGAAGAAAATGGCAGTTACGTGAAAGAGGTGATTCACTGAAAAGAATTCGGCTACGACAACTTCTTTTGCTGGAGAGAAATACATGTATTTATAGAGTTGATTGGAAAAACCCTAGATGAGAACAAAAAGGAGGGTAACCGTGCATGAGAGACGTGCATGACGTGAAACATGGAATGTGCCTACGTGGAAACTGGTTCCTTGCTTCATGGGCTTCGGTTTTGAGCGATGATTGGGCTTTTTTTTTCCCAAAGTTTTGGGCTCCCAATTCAACCTCTAAAATAAACTAACTTGTCCCACCACTTTTCCTTGGCCCATAAAAAGATTTCACCTAATAAAAAAAAATTAATGATTCTAACCTAATTAATAAGCCCAAGGAAAATATACTGGACATCCGTCGAAAATAAAATTTCGGCTTGAATGGAGTTTCAAAAAAATGCTTGCTAATCTCAAGTGGGCTTTTCATCCATATAAATCCAAAAATTTTAGGAAATAGCTTGGTGCTCGACCTGAGTGCTACAATGTATGTTTCAAAGAAGCAAAGGAAGTCGAGGGTTATGGAGAAAACCATGTGAGTCGCTGCTGTGTGGTTGTGTAGCTCGTGTACTGTTCAGCCACTGGGTATGGGGCAGAGCGCCGTGTGTGGTGGCCGATGTCTCAACACGTGGTTGTAAAGGAGGTGGCTAGGCAGCACAGTGGGGCTGTGAAGTCCCAAATGGGTGCTACCCCTGCCTGTTTAAGGTCCCAAAGGCTGAGGGGAGGTCGATGCCACGAGGAGGCTAAGAACCTCCTCGCCGGCGTCCCTGTAACGACGGCAGAGGGCTCTAAAGCCCACTATCGGGGTAATTCTACGGTAAGTTAAAAAAAAAAAAAAGGGGGACAATGTAATACCCCATATTTTAGTGTATTTTTACTGAATGATTATTTTTATTTATTCAAAAATTTATTCTCTTATTTTATAATTATTAAGTTTTATTTGGATTATTCTTATGATTTTTAATTTTGTGAAAATTATTTTGAAGTGCTTTCTTATTATTAATTATTGTTATGCTTTAAAATCTCTTTATTCTAAATTAATTACTTTTGGATTTAATTTTTTAGTTTCCCTTTACCATTGAGTTTGAATTATTTTATTTAACTTAAGGTTTTGAAATCATTTTCATTAGATCATTTTTGTGACCCAAGTTATGAGGATTGGACCTCATTTCTTTTCCCTCTATTTTTCTTTCCTCCTTTTCTTTTCTCTTTCTTTTCTTTTCTTCCTTATTTCTCCTTCGGCCCTCTCTCCCGCGCGAACTGCTCCCCCTCCCTCTCCCCCATGCATTTTTTTCGTCCGCCCAGCCCACCGCCGTCGCACCGCCATGACTGTCACCACCCACCCCATTTGGTTCCCCAGCCGCCGGCGACCTTACCCCACCAACCTCACCTCCATTCGCGCCGCCGTTAGCCACCACGAGCCCATTGAAGCCGCGACACTCTTTCCGCCGCTGCGTCGCCGTCGTACCACCATTGGCCACCATCTTCTCACCACATCATCATCGACCTCTTGGTAACCCATTGGACCCAACCCCAGCTCCAATCCGCCACCGGTGAAGTTCCACCATCTACATTTTCGATTTGAGAATTTTGGTCTTCTACCGCCCATTGCGCCGCCACCCACGGCCAACCTTCACTACCACTAGCTTCACCGACCTCCTTAGGCCCTACCCTATCATTTTTGGGTCTTCGTTTGTCCCCGTTTGAAAGTGGGTATTTGTGACCCACGGCCACAGTGTATTTTGCACTGTTACGTTGCTAAGACGTCATTTCTTGCAGCTTCGTGATCCATCGGAAATTGCTATATAGCGCTGTAAGTATTTCTTCAAAGAATTCTTGTGAATTTAATGTATTTTTGCACTAACACATTTCACTGTATTTGAACTGTTGATTGGTTTTGCCGGACTGAGTCCGAGGGGTACGGGGGTCGGATGGATTGGTGATTGGAGTTGTTTGGTTGGATTTGATTGGATTGGTAATTGTTGGTTTGGATATTGTGTTGGTTCATGTACATTGCATTTGGCACGCATGATCATGTTTGTAAAGGAAAACTGAGTTTTTGTGTATTGCATTCATGTTCATGTGTTTATGAAAACTGGATTTTCATGTGAGTATGGAATTTGGGTGCGTGTGTATCACGACCCCAAGCCGAGATGGGGCATTATCTCGGTGGAGCTCCTCTGGTTACTCGGGAGCGGAATATACTGAGTAATGTCCCCTGGATTGTCGCCGGGCGACAATGGGATCGGAAGAGAGATTCGTGCCGACTCCGTGGTCCTTCTGCTGGCGGGGACTAGAGGATGTCTGGCCATGTACGCGCTGGGCGTGGAACTGGGCATCGCTTGTTGCGTAGTGTGGGTGCTTGGCCATGTACGCGCCGGATGCGGAACTGAGCACCGCTACGAAGCCAGGACGTGCAGATGGTCCATAGGGGAGGCCATGGTGCATAGGGTAATAACGGATTAATTGGCTATTTTCTGAAAAAATAGTGTGCGTTGGATTTTGTGTAAATCATTTTCTGGAAAAATGTTTTACGGATTATTTTTGGGCCAAATGGGATTTTGGCATGTGTTGGAAAATTATCATTTTCAGGAAAAATGATGTTTTGAGGAAAAATGCATATTTCATCATATGCATGCATGTTGGTTGCATTAAATGCATTTTATTCTTGAGGATTATTTGGGTTATACTTACCTGCGATACCATGTTGTGGTAACGCAGATTTTGATGCAGATGAGGAGGTTGAGGGCGAGCCTGAGGAGACGGCTCTGCCTGAGGAGTAATCTGGGATCACTCGTTTGTTTATTTGAAAACTATTGTATTATATTTTTATGGATGACTGTATAACTGCTATTTAAATTTTTACTGATGTTTGATTGTAAATAAATTTTGGTACTTAGTTGACTATCCGCTGCGTTATTTTATTTGTACACTGTTGCATGTACACACACTGGCACTTCGTTGGGATGTGTGACCGTGTTGTCACCATTCTGGCGTCTCGATCCTTGTGTATTTATATAAGGGGGATTGAGGGCGCCACAGACAAGAAGATGACCTGAAGGTCGCTCGCGGAAGGAGGACGGAGACATGTTGCCGTCCCCTCCTCACCGATGATGCCTATAGCAGCAATTGAATGTTGCGGCGGCTGGAGGTTGAAGAAAAGAAAACTGTTTCCTTTTCTTTTAGCACATAAGGATGGGCTATTGGGCTGGGCCGTGGGCTCTGGCCCAGTCCAAGAAGAAAAGAAAAATCAAAGGGCTAATTGGGCCACTGTTGTGGCCCAGCCCAATAGTAGAACAAAAAAAAAGTTACTGGACCGGGTCGTGAGCTATGACCCAGTCTGGAAGACCTGAATACCAAACAGGCCGAATTGGAATGGCCCAGCCCAATAAAAGAACAAAAAAAAAAGAGAGAGAGGAGGGGAACAGGCTTGAACAGTAGGCCCGACCGACCCAGGTCAACACTATCAGTTGACCATTTAAATAAACCAGGTCTCGGCCTGGTTTATTGAACTGGTCCGGTTCAGCTCGGACCAGTCAGATTAAAATAATTATATTATTTTATACTATTACGAAAAAAATTTATGCACGTCATTATTGTTAAATACATGTATTAAATCTTATATACATGTTATTATTATTAAATACATGTATGAATTGTTTATTTTGGCTCTCATTATCATGCCATGTATATTTGTTTATCCAATATGAGTCAAATGATTCAAATCAAAATTAAAGAAAAGATTGGTTGCCCAAAAGTACAAGATTTTCTTAATTTTTTATGACAAATTATTAAACCGGTAGTAAGGTGGAGTGAACACTTTGTCTGTCAAGATTTATTCTCAAAAGTAGATTTTGATGACACTACTAGTTCATCCATCAAAGTAAACATGGAGTGAACAATTTGTGTGTCAAGATCTACTCCCAAAGGATACTTTGATGACACTACTAGTTCATCTATTAAAGTAAAGTTGGAGTGAACAATTTGTGTGTCAAGATCTACTCTCAAAAGAGGATTTTGATGACACTACCAATTCATCTATTAAAATAAAGTTGGAGTGAATACTTTGTATGTCAGAGTTTACTCCCAAAGGAGAATTCTGGTGATATAGCTAGTTCATCCATATAATTTAAAGTTGGAGGGAACACTTTGTATGTCAGAGTTTACTCACAAAGAAGAATTCTGGTGATAAAGCTAGTTCATCCATATAATTTTAAGTTGGAAGGAACACTTTGTATGTTAGAGTTTACTCCCAAAGGAGAATTCTGGTGATATAACTAGTTCATCCATATAATTGAAGTTAGAGGGAACACTTTGTATGCCAGAGTTTACTTTCAAAGGAGAATTCTAATGATACAGCTAGTTCATCTACATAATTTAAAATTGGATGAACATTTTGTGTGTTGGATTTCACTTCCAAAGAAGGGATTTCGATGACACTACTAGTTCATCCATAATGGTTTAAATTCTATCATTACTTGTGAGTGTCAAACTTAAAGCATTAATGTAATTAAAATGTTTTTATTGCAATAAGTATACAAATATCTTTACAAGGTTTCCTGTATAGAATGGACTCTAGTTTAGATAAACATGAGCATGCCAAATTTACACTAAGAGTTTAAGACCTTGGTTTGTCTATTTTAAATCTAACATCAATTATTATTGAGAATAGTGATAAAGTTCATAAAAATATAGTGTTTAAGAAGATTGAATTAATTGCTACACATCAAATTATAGGAATTTCTTATATTTGTGCATAATGGTTTACTTCAGAGGCATTATTATGAGATATGAACAAGTTGGTAGCGTGATTGTTAGCTAGATACAAATTTATTTTGCTAATTTGTATGAAAAATTATTTGTATCTTTTCGAAAAGGAAGAAAATGATGGTGATAAAAATATAAGAACAGTGTCAATTGAAGTTTGAAAGAAACAATAACACATGAAGGGTTAGGTGTCCTAAGTATAAGATATGATTTGAAGGGAAGGGTAAAACCTTTTTATGTATAAGTTTCGAATCAGATCTTATACATGTTTATACATTTTCTTTTTAATTAAACTCAAGTGCAAATGTTCATATCTTTTTTTCCGTATAAGTATAAATGTTGATACTTATTTTAGTGGTTGAACTCGAGTACAAATGTTCAAATGTTCAAATTGTTTCAAAATGACATTTATGCTTGTTTAATTTTCCTTCCAATAAAATTTTTATTTGCCATGCCTTCATATTAGTGCTTTTGTTAAAAGTTTTTCATTTTTACTCATGAGGCATGTATTGGAACCAAATGAAAAATGATTTATGATTTTTTTTTTACAATTTGTGGTATATGATTTGAAACATAAGTTGTGACATAAAAGTTTGGATAATATTTCCAAGAAAAGTTATAGATTTTAGTTAATAAAATATTTTCCGCATTTAGATTTTCTAATCTCAGGATGTGTGTTGATTTATATATAAGGAAATCAAATCAAATATATCAAGAAAAGATGGTACAAGGAATAGAGAGTTTCTTGAGATAATGCATATAGATGCATATAAATCTTTTCTCTAAAATGTTTGATAGATATAAATATTTCATTACTTTCATAGATGATTTTCATGGTATAGATGTATCTATCTGCTACATGAGAAGTCTCAAGCCATTAGTAATTCTTGAGTTACTTCTGTAACACCCTATATTTTAGTGTATTTTTAATTGAAAGATTATTATTATTAATTTAAAAATTTATTCTCTTGTTTTAAAATTGGTTGGATTTTTAGTGGGTTTATTTTTATGATTTTTAATTTTGTGAAAATTATTCTAAAATGATTTCTTGTAGTTGATTATTGTAATACATTTAAATTATTTTTCATATTAAATTAGCTTATTATTGGGTTTAATTATTTATTTTCATTTTAATCACTGCGTTTAAATTATTTTATTTCACTTGCTGTTTTAAAATTGTTTCCGTCGGATCATTTTTGCGACCCAAGATGTGAGAATTGGACCTCATTTCTTTCCCTACATTTTCTCTTTCCTCTTTTCTTTTTCTTCTTTTTTCTTCTTTTTTTTTCCTTCTTTTCTTTCTTTTCTTTTCTTTTTCCTGGCCTCTTCCCACGCGGCACGTCTCTCCCTCTCCTCTCTCCGTCCATTCCTTCATCATCCCAGCCCGCCGCCGTGCGCCGGCAGTGATCGACCCGGGCCGGCCCTCCGTCCTCCCCAGCCACCGGCGACCACCACCCTGTAATCTCAGCCCCAACCGCGCCGCCATTAGCTCCCACGAGCATCACCAAGCCGCGGCACTCCTTGAGCCGCTGTGCCGCCGTCGCGCCACCTCCGGCCACCATCTTCTCACCACATCATCCTCGACCTCCTAGCAACCCAATGGACCCAACCCCACCTCTGATCTGTCACCGGTGAAGCCCCACCATCAATATTTCCGTTTTGGGTATTTTTTCATTTCAACCACCCTTTGCTCCGCCACCCACGGCCAGCCACCACCACCACTAGCTTCACCGACATCCCTAGGCCCTACCCTATCAATCTCGGGTTTTCGTTTGCACCCGTTCAAAAGTGGGTCTTTGAGACCCTCGGCCACAGTGCATTTGGCACTGTTTTGTTGCTGCGTTGTCGTTTCGTACAACTCCGTGATATTTCAAAAATTATATTATAGCATTGTAAGTATTTTTCCCAAAGAACTTTTGAGATTTAAATGTATTTCTGTGCTAATTCATATTTACTGTGAATTTGTTGGTTGTGCCGGACTGAGTCCGAGGAGTAAGGGGGGGTCAGTTGGATTGGATGATAGAGTTGTTAGTGTGAGACTGGTTTATGCTATGAAATTTGTTGGCTGTTTTGGGTTTAAATATTGGTGTTTTGAGTTGGACGTTGGTCATGGTGAATATTGGTGATTTTTAGGAAGTGATGATATATTTTGGGATTATGAGGGTTTTAAGTTTTGAGATATTAAAATAGGTTATTTTAGAAGTTTAGGATTAAATGTCAAAATCCGTGATTGATTGAAAACTTATGAAAATTATGTTATTATTTTTTTATAGGTGACGATTTATATTCGACTCGACATTTTTGAGGAAAATTCTGATAAGCTAAGTTGTTCAGGTAAGCGGGGTTCCTATGCTAGGCCTTACACGAATTATTTGAGATTGAGGTTGATTTTATGAAAACTTTGCATATTTTTGTGGTGAAATAAGAACTTGGGAAAAAACAAAAACCAACCTCGGTCGTTTCTTTGCATACTCATGAAATCTGTACGAAAAAGAGAAAAATATGTTCTGACATGCATTGTGTAGACATGAGCTAAATTCTGTCATGTGATTTCTGAAATCTGAAAAATGAGCGATATTGAGAATATGAAAAGTTGTGCATTTATTTGAAAAGATATTCTGGCTTTTGTGTTCAGTGTGTGTAAACTGTCTAATTCTGTTTTGATACTCTGTATTATTTTGATATAACATCTGAAAACCTTTGGCATGGTGTACTGGTTTTCGTATCTGACTCTGTCTCTGCTTTGCTATGCTCTGCTCTGTTATGCTCTGCTCTGTTTGGGTTGGTACCAACTTCTCTGTCTCTGAGTGCACCTACTTTGGAAACAAAGTGGTTTTATTGTGGTCTTTCCTGTGTGCACACTCGGGGCTCCGAGAAGAATAAAGGAAAGATTTTACCTCTGTCTCTGCCTGGTTTGGCCACCGGGGTTAGCACAACCCTACCTCGGGGGTGAAAAATGGTCTCTGCTCTGTTTGATGCTCTGTTTTGATCTGATGATGATACTCAGTTTATGTTATGCCAAAGTATTATGGGTTTTACGTGTCTTAAAACCATCGCTCTGTTACTTTTGAAAATATGTTCTGCTCTGCATGATAACTCTGGAAAATGTTTTGTTCTGCATGCTATACTTTGTAAATGCTCATGTTTGCACGCTAGCATATGTCCTCTGCTTACTGAGTTGTTGATAACTCACCCCTATCTTCATAATATATTTCAGATGATGTGGAGAGTCCAACTGAGGACCTGGATTAGATTGGTGTGAATGATTAAGCTGGGAGAAGATGTTAGAAGAATGAATTCTGATGTCCTTTAGTTTTAATGTCTTTTCGATTTATTTATATTTTGGGCTTGGGTTTTAGTAAGACTTATGAAAGTATTAGTTTGGTTTGTTATGACTATCGAGAGATTTTGGACGCCTTAGTTTATTTTGCTGCATTAATGACTTTGTAGAGTTTTCAATGTGGTTTTTTAGACTATATGAGATTGAGTTTTGCTAATAAAGTTTTGGAGTTTTATTTTAGTTGTGTTGGGAAACATGTTCTTAAGTGACAGGTAGTAATTCTCCGGGCCAACCGGGTTTGGGGCGTTACAACTTCTCATGGGGAGGAAATGCAGTTAGGTTGAAAGGTGAAAATCATCGAATTTGATTGAAGTAGTGAGAGCCAGGAAAAATATTATGAGTCAAGTCATAACCCTGACCTATTTTGTTAACTTCTTGAAAATATGTGTAGTAAAATTATTAAAGACAATGGATATATATCTTAAATTGTGTTCCTCGTAAGTAGTCTCAAAGACTTATTTTGAGTTGTGGAGTGATAGAATACTTGATGTAAGGCATATACATGTATGACTAATCAATCTAAAGTAAGACTTTATAATCCAAATGAAAGAAAGTTGGATCGTATAATAGTTAATGGGTATATTATTGATTATTCAGGGAGATCCAAATGATTTAGGTTGTATTGTATCTATTCATAATTTGAATTTTGAGGAAATTGAAATGTCAAATTCCTTATGGTTGGCAAAATTAGTAGGAGTATAGAAACTAGAGATGCGATTGTTGTGAAGTGCATTCTTGTACTTCGAAAATACTTATAGTTTATTTTGTGATTATCTTAATGATAACATTGAACAACAAGCAAATGATCATCTATCTCATCAGAGAAATACCACTGAAAAATTAGCCATAGAGACATCAGAATAGGTAACCTCATATGATCTTCTTGATTTGGTTTTTGGTTAGGTTATGTGGTGTATTTTTAAAATTTGAATTTGACATAGAAATAAATGAAAGTTCGCATATGTTTTCACAAGTTATAGAAATAAGTGATTTTATAAAAGACCAATGCATAAAAAAGTGATTGAAATCCATGAATAAATGTAAAGTTTGTAATTTCGTCTAAACTGTCTGAAATATATAAAAAAGTCAATGTAAATGGGTGTTGGAGACAAAACCCTGACTTTAAAGGTAATGTTAAACGATATAAAGTTACTAGTGTTGTGGTACATGGAAGAGAATTTGTTGGTCATATAACAGAGGACCACCATGACTCGCATTGGTAGCTAGTTTGACATTGATATTACGGAACTCATGTAATGTATTAGAGTTATGAAAGTTTTCTGGAAATGAATTTGCGCAGTATGGTTAATATCCTGAATAAATCCATGAACGGAAAATATTATTTTGTGGGCGTATGGGCCAAGTGGGAGGATGTAAGAGTTTTATTTAAACTCTATGTCTCACACACCCATCTTGATAGAGTTTGGAATAACTCAAAACTTATCAGTTAATAGATAAGTTATAATGGGATAAGAAAACTCTTAAGAGATAAAATTAATTCTATATCTGATCTAATCACAGTCAAGCACAAAGTCTTAGATTTATTGATGGTTAGAAGTCGCTAAATAGGGTTGAGGGATTAAAGAGTTCTCACCTACAACATCATTGTGCCTCTAGCCATCAGGAGATATTCAGAGGTAAAATTGTTAGGGTGATCATTCTCTCATTGTCAAGTCAAATTCTTTATCAAACTGGAATGGAGGGAGGTACGTTTTCTAACTGTTATTATTTTATTATTGTGCCTCTAGCCAATTATTAATATTTATGTTAAAATATTTAACATACGTCACCACCCAATATTGGTGAATATGCTAGCATATAAGCCGCCTAGAGCTTAGACGAAGGGCAAGCGCATATATTCCTAACTATTGGAAGAGACTCTATGTTTCTAAAAGAATCTCTACTGGAAGAGTTACCTTATTATTGATTAAATAATCCATACATAGTAGTTTATATAGGCTGCATGCACTGTGGTAACTGTCTAACTATTTACTAGTATTCGACAACTAACTTTTCCAGCTAGAAAAAGTAGAGAATGAAATTACTCCGAAATGAACTGAATATGAGAAATTACATTTGCTTTGTTGGGGGATGCAGCATGACGACTTATGAAGAGCGTTTTAAAACATGAATGTCAAGACATACCTAATTAGGCAGATGTGGCAAACTAGATGTCTTGTTGCCGCCTCATGGGACTAGAAACGATTGAGTGAGGCAACTCCCTCATACTCTAAATAAATTAAGTTTTCTCCATCTTCTCTTTGCAATTCTAACGTCTATGGAAACTTAAGAGGCACGCATTCCCTAGTGAGAAGCCTGTCCTGGGAAGAGGACCTAGAAAGTTGTGTGCCTTGCCGAGGAGCCAGTCCTCAAATGGGGAGCTTGCCATTAGGGTAGGGATTTCGAGGTGTGCATGCTAGATCTACTGAGGAGCTAGTTCTTGAATGCATTGGCTACCCTATCAAGGAGCTTTTAGTTGGATAGGAACATGGTGATCAGGATATTATGTGAAATCATCATTTATCCCAAAAGCATAAGTTGATAGGGAGAGTTAGATTTTATTATTTATTTTATATCTTAACACTCCTACTCACATGTGGACTAGATTTCTCCTCAATGAGCGGGTCCAACACTTAGAATATTTTATTAAATGGGGTAAAGTGTAGAGTCAGAGTTTGAACTCAGGATCTTAGTTTTGATATCATATGAAATCATCAATTGTCCCAAAAGTTTAAGTTGATGGGAATATATAAATTTAATTATTTCTATTTTATATCTTAACATGCCTGCCTAGGCGACTTAGAAAATTGCATATCCTACTAAATGGATTTAGAAAGTAAAGGTGACAATATGTGATACGACTTGTGAATCCAACATGAACACTGTGACGTCCCCAACTTCTCCTTTCTTATCCTTACTAGGTCGTTGAGGCGTCATACCTATAATTTGTAGTTATGGTCCTATCGTGCTATTAAGACTTACGAAAAAAATGAGGCATATATTTTTGTTTCTCCAAATTCCTAAACAACTCGACGGGAACATTTTAACTAACTATAATTACTATACCTGAGATAAAACAAAGATCTATCAAATATATACAATAAACTTTCATAGTACGAATTTACATGGTACCCTTGAGACACTTGAGATCATATGAACTCATTAATTTACAATATAGTTATACAACAAGAATAGATACAAAACATATCAAATGACGATGGTTCATCATCTTACAAAGTTCTACGAAGTCTTATAATATCTGAAATAAGAGGCTTATGTCCTTCATCTTCTTTGTGTTATCAAATTTCTTCCTCTATTGTTCCTGCAATAAAGTTTGCGTTTCCCTTACTGGTAGATACTGAAACCGCAGGTGGGCCACCACGGTGAGACTTACATTTCATTGTTCAAGATCTATAAATTAGACGTGATTGCATTGGTTCAACATTTCCCATTTTTTTGTGTATAAACTTTAAAATGAATAACATAAACATTTACAATGGGAAGTACATTCAGTTTACAATAATCATAGAAACAACGACCATAATCATTCATCAATTCACAATCAATTCCAATTGTAAACTTTATTGTACACTTTATCAATAAAACAATAACTTCATAAAATTTAACAATAAGCATTCATTTTATAAAACCATACTTTATTTTATTTCCTTTTTCCTTTATTTCGTACTTCACTTTGTACTTGTTCTCTTCATCACACATTTACATAAACATCCTTCAGTGTGACTTCGACTCATGAAACTAGGGCTTCTCATAAACATCATTCACCCAAGTTTCTCTAGCCTCCACTAGCGAGCAGGCAAACCTTTGAACTTTACTCTGTACACAAGCCGCGGCCCCTCATACTGCCCAAGTGTCTTGGTGTGTCTATCATCTGAGGAGGACAACTCATTATTTAACCTGGTTCTCGATCGTGGTACTTTCACCCCCATTTGAGAACAAACTATGGTACTTCCCCAGTCAAAAGGATAATTCCTTAGACTGAGGTTCGTGCACCCCGTTCAAGGATGTTGATTGTTCATCATCAACCTGAGGAATACCACTCCATATTTACTCACTCCAGAGTGATCAATGGAGTTCCACTTGGATTATACCCCTCCTAGCATGTAGTTTTATGGCATAACTCAGTTACACGGTTGTAACGACCAAGACTTTTCTAGACTTTTTGTGTATTTTAAATTATTAGATAAGCCCATGAGAGTTTCGGCCTTCATAGGAAATTAGGGTATGAAACCAAATGGATCTAGGGCTCCCGCCTAACTTGAGTTTTTGAACGTCACATTTCACCCAATGGAACTTAAGTCTAGGACTTGATGAATCTAGATGGAGTTGAGGGAAGAGAGGTGAGAGAAAATCTAGGATTTTAGCCTTACACGCCTACCATAGAAGATCACCCACCCTCTTGACATGTGTCATGCATGCAAGAAGGCTTGCTTATAGTAAAAAGATTTGTGACACGTCACCATGGGGAAGAGCTTCTAGAAGGAAGATGAAGAGACATGAAAAGTTAGAAAAAAATTGGAGGGAAGCCCAAAGGGGCATGCACGACAACCACGAAAAAAAGGGAGATTTGCTTTTTGCCATGTGTCACACATGCAAAAAGTAGGAGAAGATTTTTGTCTTGGGAAAGGGCAAAATCATGCTTGGGAAGAGAAGGCCTACACGCTAGGAGGAGGTTTCGACAGCCCCATGCACACACACACTCCTCACATGCCACTTGGCACACATGTACACATGTAACAGATTGAGGAATATTTTTAGCTTAACAAAGACCTTTTAGCCACAAGATTTATTGAACCAAGACATGAAGTGAAGGGCCAAAATGGGAAGGAGGTTTCGGTTTTGAGGAAGGAGGCGACACTTGTCCAAAAAGATCCCATTGTGTTTCCAACACAATCAAATGATGAGAAAGAGGGAAGAAGCCTTAGGATGGGATGCCACTTGGCATCCATGCAATGAACTTTGGCTTGTGCAAGAAGCTTTTGTGTCTATAAAAGGGAGAGAAGCCGTAAATCCTAAGTCTTTTAGTCATTTTGTGAATTTCTCTTGAAGTGTTCGGCCACCACCATTCTCTCTAACTTTCCATCATTTTCTTATCATCCAAAACACTCTCCACATTATTCTTTTCTCACTCAAACAACACTTTGAGGGTAAGTAAAGCTAAAAGATACTTCCAAGAGCAGAGTCATACAAAGTATGAAGCTAAAATCACCCTTCCAATACACACACACACACACGACATTAAGGGTTGAAGTTTCGGTTTTAGTGAGTTTATCAAGAACTCATGTTCACACACACACATTTGAGCTAGAAGAAGTTAGCTCATGTTTTGAGAAGTTTTTCCTATATGAACCCACGCCTATACACACGGCTAGACTAGGGTTTTTCTTCAAGGAAGGTGGACTCAACCCTACTTGCTTAAACTCATAAGCATGATGTTTTGAAGAAAGAGGGTCACGGCCTTAGTGTTTATTTGAGATAGGGTTTAGTTTATGTAAGATTCGGACTTGAGGAAATGGAGGTCCGAATATTTGGAGTCTTTTCTTGGAAAAACATGTCAAGAGCATAACACTCAATCACACGGGTTAGGGTTTTTCTTGAATGACCAAACCTAACAATTACTATATATATTTTCAGCTTGCTTGTTATCTATTGTGGATTTTTGTAAGTAAACCTCTAACTTGTACTTGGATATTTTATGTATATGTCATGTGAACTTGTTGGTTGTTAGGTTTTATGTAAATGTTTGTGATATTGATTTTTTTTTCCATGTGTTATGATTTCTTCTTTGCATGACTATCTAATGTATGATTAGAATAGCCTATGGGATTTATTCATGTTATAAAAATGGAATAAAAAGCCACCTTAGGGTTCAGATTGTACAATATTTAATTTGTAGATGATTACTTGCCACTTGACCGAATTGCTTATGGAACTTGGTTCATGAAAATAATTGTCTTTTAAAGGTATGATCACTAGCGTGTTTCGGCCACCCATGAATGTTCATTGTTAAAATTTTATTGAACACATTAGAAGATTCTAAGTTCATGAAAAGTTGATTGGAATGTTTATTTTCAAACTTAAAGGTCTCGACTATTGCCATATATAAAGTATGATCATTTTGTGATTGAAGTCTAATGAGTTAAGACTGATTCTTGGATGTGCTAGGGTTTGTATGTCTCGGCCACTACATGGAAAGTATTGAATGTTTGTTTCTTGTTTAATATTCAATGTCTTATAATTTTTATAAAGGAACATGGTCGCATGTTCTAATATTTTCAAGCCGTAACACGAAAGGTACAAAGATTTGCATGTTTGTATGTTATATGATTATGATGAAGCATTCGGCGTTGCATATGTCACATGAAAGTTCAAAGTTTCCATAGTTCATTTCACATGCATTGGGATTGTGAAAGTCTTTTGAAATGACAGAGAGTATTTTAAAAATTTTGTCACGACCCAAAGAGCTAGGACAGGAAAATGTCCTAGTGGAACTCTCATGTTCACTTAGGAGTGACTAAAATGGAGTGGACTTAGGAGTGACTAAAATAGAGTGGTAATCCCTGGGTCGATGAAGTACAGTCGACGGATCTCGAATGGTTCCTAAAAAAAAAAATATCGGAGCAGGGTTGCACCTAAAGTTAGTGGGTTCCCTACAGTGAAGATGAAAATAAACTGCCGTAATATAAAAGATTAAAAGTAAGACGTAGTCACCTTGGTCAAAGTGGCAAATGGTTAATGCGGTAACTAGTAGGGAGCACACGGTGCATAGGGAGTGGTGAGGTATCCATTTATATGATTAAAAGTCATGAAAGGCCTCGAGTTCAAAGTTATGCTATGTTATATGAACAAGAACTGAGCTCACAAGTATGTTAATAAATAAGTATGAAAATGACAAAAAGATATTTTATGAAAGGAAAAAGTTATGAAAGTTATGATTAATGCGATGTCTTTTGAGAAGTTAAATGCATAAATAAAGTCTCATGTCCATACATTCATTGTTAAGTTTGTGTATATATGCTTACGATATCCGTTACATATTATTTGTTTACTTACTGAAATTTCTCGAAATCTCGCTATTGTAATTTCCACTGTCATTCCCCTACTCGAAATGATAGAAGTTGTGTCAGGTACGCAAGACCCTTAGACATGGACGAGATTTGTGAGATAGTGGAGGAATAGTTCACGGTGGAGGCTCGTCATCAATCCACCCTAGAATTGTTTAAGGTTGCGGCTCAAGAAAGTTTTAGCAAACCTCAATGAGTCAAGTGTTGGGATTTCATCCCTGGATCCTAAGAGGATTTTGAGATTTAAGAACAATATGAATTTTGTGTCGAGGTATTTGGAGCAAGCCAAAAAAATCTTCTGTAGAAGCTACGGAAGTCACTATTGAGTTGGGTTGTTGGATCTAGATCCTCGAATGACTAGACGAGTGTTCTTAAGTTTAGTTGAGGATGAAAGCTTGACTCTGATCCATAAGGTTTTTGATAAATGTCTATTTTGATGACTTGATGTATTGGTCCCGTATTTTGGGAGTCTCTTTTGGGAATAATTATCTAATTTGATGACTCTTATGAAATTTGAAATATTGGGATTTTATGTGCTTCGGTACCATAATTATTGTCATATTATTTGACCTAGGTTGACTTTTCACTGCGATATACTGCATACTGCTAGTTATCATTAAGTGCATTGCATCTTATCTGTCATGTACTAGCAGTAAGTAGCCTTGTGTTACATGTCTCGACGCTTTAGTTGTTGTTAAATCCCAAGGGAGGGCTAAGAGTGTAACGCCCCATTGCCGGAGGGATCAAAGAGTTACTCCCTATAACTTAAAACTCATAATTCCTCAATACATTTACAGACTCCAAAAATGTAAAGTCATCAGAATACTACAAAAAATCTCTTAATAAAATCCGCCGATTCTCAGAAATCTTCTATGAGTAATCCACTATGCTTAAATAATCATCTCACCGATGCTCCATAATCCTGATCCTTAGCTGAACTATTCAAAATCATTTGAAAAATATATAGAGATAAGGGGTGAGTTATCAACAACTCAGTAAGCAGAGGACATATACTAGTGTGTAAACATGAGCATTTTCACAGAGTTCAGAATGCAGAAACAAAAACATTTCAGTATCAATATGCAAATCTCGAAAATACACATTATCAGAAAATCAGAGTGACTTTTCAAACATTTTATATTCAGAAACCAACTTTTCATATTCAAGGACTCCTTTGGCATAACATGACTGAACATCTTCATCTTATTATATCATATCAGAGCGTCATATCAGAACAGAGTCCATGTTTAACCCCCGTGGTAGGGTTGTGCATCATGCGGAAAGCCAAGCAGAACATAAATCACCATGTTACCAAAGCGATTACACTCAGAACAGAAAACCACTATTATATCCCGTGGTGGGCCAGAGGTCACTATTGTATCCCGTGACAGGGCCAGAGGTCATTATTGTATCCTGTGACAAGGCCAAAGGTCACTATTATATCCCGCGACAGGGCCAAAGGTCACTATTATATTCTGTGACAGGGCCAGACATCAGAGCAAAACAGAATCAGAATCACCATTATTAGAATTAGAGTCAGAACAAAATCAGAAGGTCATGCCAAAGATTTTTCAAAAATCACATCAGATCATATCAGAGTACAAAAAAAATCTTCAAAACAGAACAAAATCATATCACAACATAATTTATGCACAAAATTTCATATTTTCTCTCTTTTCAAAGTTCAAAAACAGAATGTCAAAAATAAGCTCATGTCTACACCAGTCATGACAGAAAATACTTTCTTCTTAAATAGAATCTCATGAGTAATGCAGAACAAATATCTGAGGTTATTTTCAGATTTCTTTTCATAACAAAACATGCACATTTCCAAAAAGGACATCAATTCATTTTATTTTGTGTAAAGTCTAGCATAGGAACTCCGCTTACCTGGACTTCTTAGCCCTTTCAGAATTTTCCTCAAATATGTCAAACAATTAACAATCGTCACCTATAAAATAATCAAGTAATTCCTGTAAACTTCCAATCAACCACTTATTTCGATATTTAAACCTAAAATACTAAAAGAACCTATTTTAAATCTACAAAACCAAAAATTCTCATAATTCCTAAAATATCATCATTTCTAAAACCATCAATATCCACTTAATTCCTCTCACTATTATACTCTAAGTCATTTCTAAATTGCATAATAATATTATACTAAATACAACTATGCCATAAAAATACATCTCTAGTTTAAAAAAATTCTCTTAACATAATTATAACAAAACTGATTAAAAGTTAGGAAGTAAAAATTTCATTTAATAAAAAAATAGATTAATTAGTTTCTCATAAAAGATCTCTAAATAAAATTTTGCACTTACTATGTACTTCTTAAAATTTATATAATATCACTAATAATATCTCAAATCTTTCTCTATTCCTTTATAAAATATTGTATTTTAAAACAAAACCTACTAATATATATAAACCGAATCATGATAAACTATAATTAGTCTGATATAAGGGTATTATAGGGATTAAAAAAAACACAAAAGGACCCTTTCGAAAAATGACAGGTTCATATATCACAGATTAAATTCGTATGGAGCCATACTCACCGAGCAATGGAGTGCACGAAGGCGGCGAGCTGGGCGGTTGCTTACGGTGGTGGGGCGGCTGCATCACACTGGCTAGAGAGAGAGAATAGCTAATGAGAGAGAGAGAGGAACCTTACATAGAAAAGAGAGAGAGAGAGACGGAGAGAGAGCTCGGCGCGAGAGAGAGAGAATGAAGCTCACCGTGAGCCTGAGGTGGCGCGTGGCAGACCAAAAGGGCTAGGCAGAGGTCGACAGAGGTGAGCTCGATGGCTGGGTAGTGATGTTGCTTGAGGCTGAGGCAACCGGCGTGGAGGAGTTGCGGTAAGTGAAATGCTCTGTTTTTTAGTGGCTAAAACAGGGGAGTTTTCGGTTCACTTTGTAGGTGGTTGTCCTCGGCAATATGGTGGTAGTGCAGTGGTGTACGGCAGAAGAGCTGGAGCTCCAGTGAGGGTCAAGTGAAGGTGGCGCATGGCAAGGCGATGCTACTATCCATGGAGGTGCAGTGCATGCACGGTTTGCGTCGATTCTGCATGGAGCGGCGGCTTGTGTTCTGGATGGTGTAGCGGCACTGCGGTTCACTATTGTTGCTGGACGTTTCCTGGACATGGAGGCAATGGCTGTTCCACGGTGGTTTACGTTGTGCAAGGAGGAGTTGTGGTTGTTGTTTGCGTGGGGAGGAGATTGGCGCCGAACTAGGAGGGCTGGGTGGTTCTTGCGGCTAGTTGCAGCGACGGTAAAGGGCAGTTTTCAATGGGTATAAGATGAAAAATGTATATTTATGAGTGGTTTCTGTGATCAAAATAGTGAGCGGCTACTGAAACCCTAGATGCGAAGATCACGTACGTGCATGGCACCAAACATGGAACATCAAGTGGTTCGTGGCTTCATGGGCTTGGTTGAAAGCTCACGGGTTGGGCTGGGACCAAAATGGGTTGGGCTCAAAAGGAAAAATACAAATACACTCCAACAAGCCCAATCCAAAAATAGAATGGTCCAACAAAAGAAAAAGGCACATTAAAATAAATAAAAGCCAATTAAAAACATTGCAACTCAATATTAATAAAATAAAATAATAATTAAAGTCCAATAATAAAATTATTCATTAAGGCAAAGAGCAAATTTAAATGCAAATACTAATGAATTTCAAGAAAGCACATCAAAGTAAATTTCACAACTTAAGAATTATAAAATAAATCCAACGAGAAATCTGATAAATTTTAAAATAAGAAAAATAATATTTAAATTAATTAAAATAAACCTTCACTAAAAACAAATACACTAAAAATACGGGATATTACAGAGAGTGTCTCAAAGGTTCTCATATACTCAAGTATTTTTTTCAATGTCATAAATATTCAAATTAACCAAATCGCATTTCAAATAAAACAACAAATTCCACAAAGCAATCCAATTTTATAAACATGAATTACAAGTTTAATTTATAGATCTCCACTTATAGTGCGTCCTCAGCCTTCAGTTCTCATTTTCTGTATGATCCTCGATTTCTACGCAATCACAACGAAAGGTGTTGTCCACAACTAAACCAGTGGCTTTTACGATATACATTTGTTGGAACCGATTCAGTCCCAAAATCAATGTCAAACTGTTGTTGTTCTTGCTTCCGTTTCTGTTTTGCTATTGTTTGCTTCAATTTCTGCTATTGTTTGATGTTTCTACGATGTATTACTTCAAGCTTCTGCTTTCTTTTGTTGTCACGAGCTGTTGCAGATTTTTACTGGTTTGGTGTAATCTATGATTGTCGGTGTTTCTACGATACGTTTCTTTTGTTGTCAGTTTATGCTTGAGAAGGTGGCTCACAAGCATACACTGATTTCTAATGGTTTGATGTACAAAATAAAGGTTTAAAGCTAATTGAGAAGGGATTCAAGTAAAGGAAATGATAGAGCTAAATTTATAGTAGAAACTTTAATAGAAGCCGAATTGCCTAGATAAAAAACAGAGCATAATTTTATTCTAAACTTCATCAAGCAGTAGGTTGAATTAATTTCTCTTGTTTCTACCTTCACAAGTACTTTACTCAAATTCATAAGCCTTTTTAAAATGCATACAAACACACCTACTGAACCCATAGTCCACTTAAACTCCTCATAGGACAGACCAACACAATCTTCACAATCTTCATACTTCACTTACAACTCCATTACAATCCCAACCAGTGCTTCACATCTTCTTAGTTTATTATCACAACCAACACATTCAATATATAAAATGGAACAGTCATGATTTTAAATTAAGGAGTTTAAATTATTTTTATTTTTATATTATTAGTATCATTATTATTACTAATTTTAATTCTTAATTTATTTCCTCCATGACCTTCAGATTTTCAGTCATTGTTTCCGTTTCAATTCCTCGGATGATCTCTTTGATTTTAAGATGTTACAATGTAAGAGCCAAATCCTTCAATTCAAATCCTTCAATTTATATTCCATATTCTCAGTGATTTCAGCACAGCAGCAAATCTCCATCTCCTTAATTCTCTATTCTTGATCTTATAGCATTAGGCAAACTTTTCCCTTCTCAAAACCTCGTCACCATAAGCTGAGTTTTTAGTGTTGCCGTTGTAACTTTCAATCTAGCACTTGAGCTTTGTAATTTCTCTCAGTGAGCTTCTGTTACGCTCATATTTTTAGTGATCTCCGTTGCTTTTTTTCCCTTTTGAAATTAACCAAATACTTTATAAATTCTATTTCTACCATCGTTGACCACCACAAGGGGTTGGAGGTTCTCGAGCAACCACTGAGTTTGCCGATTGGTCATTTTCTGTCAGTCTCATATTACTTCGGTAATCATGGGAAAGGTCAAGGGAGTGTACTTGAGAGAAGATCATTTTTGTGGATTGTGATATAAAAATCTTAGCTTTTGCTTGGCTTCTGTTAGTTTTGAATATGGAGGAATGGCAAGAACTACATTTTCATGATTTATTTGTGTTGGTAGCACCATCAGATATTGAATTATTATATTTCTAAACAAAAGTTGATCCAAGGGTTTGTAGCACCATGAGACTAGAATGTGAGCATTGTACATAGCTTAACTTCTTTTTTTTTTTTTTTTTTTTTTTTTTTGTTCTTGATAAGTAGAAAGACATCGAGAAAATAGATTGACTAAATACTTGCTATATGATTCGATGGATTCCATGATTTGGAAAGATCTGTTTATGCTTACTGAGAGTTATCTGTTTTTATTTTTTCTATTCATACCAATATCACAGCATTTCAAGCTTTGAAGTAATAATGACAAAATGACCTTTATTTGACACAATAAGCTTGTGGATATAGTTTATTTTTTATGAATTTACGAAGCTATATATGTTAAAAAAATAAACTTTATTTCATTCTTATCATTTTATTCTTTGTCTTTGAGCAGCTCTTTGAAGACTCCAAAGTGAAACCTGTACCTGGCTGGGATTTTCATGAGCTACCAATCAGTTTCAGACTAAGCCTTCTCATCAATTTTAGAAAATCATTGTACGTTTGTATTTCATTTCTATAGAAAATGCTTATGTTTTTAGATTATGGATTACCTATGAGAGTTTAATCTTTATTTTTCTTCTTTTGCCATCAGGTTCTTCGCCTATAAAGTCTCGAAAGACATTCTTAGTCTTAGTGTGATGAGGGAAGAGGAAGGTGGAATGCCACATAGGCCTTTAACGTCAACTTCACAGTCATTAATGACGCCTCAAAATAGAGGTGGAAATCCAAAGGTCTACCATGTGAGTAGGCAAGTTGATGCCTTTTATTTTTTAATTAAGTTTGTTTGACATGCCCATGAATCTAAATATAAGCATAATTGCAGCATCCTTTTGATGTAAATATGCCCTGCAGTCCGCCAAGTACTCCGGTAGACTTTAGCCCATTTGCTTATTCATTTGAGGTATATTTATTTGAATTTTTAAATTCCAAAAATTAACAGGTTAATTTGTTTAGAGTAATTCATTTTGCCTAACAACGTGCCTGTTTGAGCAAATGCCATCTTATATGCCCTACTGTTCGTCGAGTAATCTGGAGGACTTGAGGCAAGAAGCGCCCCCGTCGTCAATTGTGCCAACTGCTGTAGAATTTGAACAAAATCTTAGAAGTACATCACGGATGAGTGATGAAAGTTTTGATAACGCCAATGGTATTACTATTTTGTTTGCCTTGATTATAATGATTGTAATATTATTTTGATGCTAATCCATCCATATGTTTCCATTTGTAGAAATGGTCTTCGACATAAATAAAGATTTAGAGGGTACCACTATTGTCCAAGATGATGAGGTACGAGTTGAAGCACCAAGATCCAGTTTGAAATTTGACAGTGTGAAAGAGCTTACAGCCTACTATAAGCAATATACCAAGCAAGAGGGTTTTGGTGTACAGACACAGAGGACTAGGAGAGATGATGATGGGAGGCCTGTGTATGTGACCGTTGGTTGTGCACAGGGCGAAAAGTACCAACCTAAGAACAATAATATCTCGAAGCCACGGCCAACAACTAGAATGGATTGTAAGGCGAGAATAAGTGTGACGTTGAGCAAGAATAACAAGTGAGTTTTCACCTCTGTTTAAAATGTGCACAACCACATAACTGTGAGTTCTAAGAAGACAAGACTCTTGCGATCTCACAAGTGTCTAGATGAATACAGTCAAAGGATCCTCAACCTAAATGATCGAGCCAGTATACAAATGAACAAGATTTTTATTCTCTTGTCGTTGATGCGGGGGGTTTTGAGAATCTTCAGTTTCAAGAGAAAGATTGCAGGAATTTCACTGACAAGGCTAGACATTTAAGGTTGGGTAAAGGAGATGGCGAATCACTTAATCAGTATTTTCAAAGAATGAGAGATCAGAATGATGGGTTCGTTTCTAACATGGACGTGGATGATGAAGGAAGGTTACGGAATGTGTTTTGGGCTGATGCTCGGAGTTGAGCGGCCTATAAGTATTTCGGAGACGTTGTAACCTTCGATACAACGTACCTAACAAATAGGTACGGGATGCCTTTTGCTCCATTCGTTGGTGTTAACCATCATGATCAGTCCATATTATTAGAGGTTGATTGCTTTCAAGCGATGACACACATACTTTTGTACGGTTGTTTCAAATGTGGTTGGATTGCATGAATAGTTAGGCGCCCAAAGCCATGATAACCAACCAAGATTGGGCAATGAAGAGTGCTATTGCCATTGTATTTCCGAAACTCGTCATAAATATTGTTTATAACATATAATGTGCAAATTTTTCGAGAAGTTAGGATCTCATGCCAAATTCAATGCAGGGTTGAAGACTGACATTCAGACTGCATTATATGACTCACAAACCACCACAGAATTTGAGGATAGCTGGGGTCAACTACTTGCGAAGTATGATCTGGTTGGCAATAAATGGCTTCAATCCTTATACGAGGAATGTCTTTTTAGGTTCCAGCTTACTTGAAAAATGTATTTTGGGCTAGAATGAGCACAACACAAAAGTTGGAAAGCATGAATGCATTTTTCAATGGTTATGTCCATTCCAGTACGATATTGAAGGAATTTATCGACCAATTTAATAATGCTCTTAGAAAAAAGGCGGAGGTAGAGACAATGACTGATTTTAATTCTAACAATCAAACTATTCCTCATTGGCATGCATGCTAATTCGGATTGTGTTGGTAGATCCATTTCCACCTTGCTCTTGGGTCTTTGATGTATTGGATTTCGACATACCCACTATTATTTATTCTCAATACGGGGGAAAGTGATAAGAATATGTAAAAACGTGGTGGAGGGAATGGGGGGCCAATTTACCTTTGTTTTGTTAGTTCTGAGTTATGCTTCACGCAATTTTCTTTAAATAAGTTTGCTATCTTGTAATTTATTGGCGAATTCTCTGATACTTTCACTTTTACCTATCGCATGGTTTTCTTAAAAATGTGTTTTTTTGGACAGAAGATGTTCTCTTATGAAGTCTACATGTTTCATATCAAACATTTGCTCATAATATTATATTTTGTTTTGCATAGGATTAGACCTACAAGGTAGTGATGAACAAGCAAGGTAATTTTTCCTAACTGTACTGTCTATATGATTTGACCTTTAGTATTGGAAATTAGTTTGATTGCTAGTCACTGATTTGCTTTGTCTTTATCCATTTGTTAAGAATCATGAGAAAAATCTCTACTAATCTACCTTGTATGAGTAGTTTCATATAATTAATAAGCATTAGGGATGTTGTTTTGTTCATCAAACATGTAACTTAATAAATTGTGTACTATAGTAATTAGTTTGTTAGTTACAATGATAGAACTTAAATTTATCTCAACATGAGATGTATCTCCAACTCTCTTTATAATTGAATCATGTCGTGGCTTCAATTGTTAAATTATCTTGGAACTTCCTCACTGACATGCATGTTGATTCCGATTGTGTTGGTAGGTCCATTTCCACCTTGCTCTTAGGTCTTAGATGTATTAGATTTCGACATACTCACTATTATTTATTCTCAATATGGGAGAAAATGATAAGAATATGTAAAAAGATGGTGGGGGGAGGGGGGAATGGGGTTCAGTTTACTTTTGTTTTGTTAGTTCTGAGTTATGCTTCACGCAATTTTCTTTAAATGAGTTTGCTATCTTGTAATTTATTGGTGAATTCTTTGATACTTCCATTTTTACCTGTTTCATGGTCATCTAAATCATAGGCCAATGCAGCTCTAAGAGCAGGAGCTCATGGTGTGATGATTGGGTGTGCTGTGTACAACAAGTATATGTTATACAAATCCCAAAGTATTTTCTTGGTCTGGTCATTGATAGAAAGTTTTAAAAGTTGGTTTCATTTATGTGATTTCTAGCTTGTGCAATTTTAAATAGTAATTCTACATATGTTGATTCTAGTTCAATTGTGACAGCTACAATTAGTGCAATTAACATAGAGTATACAAATGATTGATTTTCTTCTCCTACTTAAAAATACATGACAGGCAAGGAAGGACTCCACTAGCCCCTTGGTTGTGACCATGCAGCAACCTCTCCAAAGAGTGTTGATAAATATTGGGTTTAGGAATTTTGCTCACCTTCCTTGTTATAGAATTACTTCTTAAGTTATCTCTATATGTTATCAAAAGTAATTTTTTTTTTCCATTTTTTTTAAATAGTTTTCAATTTCAGAAAACTGATGGGGTTGGTTTGTACTTTCTAATGGATAGTGGAGGTGTATCTTTGTTGTAAGATTAAGAATGAAGAATGAATGTGAAAATGGTTTATTTCGAACTGTATGTATTCCATTGGTTGTGAAAGGATAGAAGTTGTTTCTGTCTGCAGTGAAATCAGAAAAGCTTCAAAAAGCACAGTAATGGTGAAAAACTCTATCATTGAGAGTTTTAATAGATAAGCTATGACCAAGATACAACAAAATATGTCCCGAATAACATCCCTTTTCTTTTCTTTTCTTTTCTTTTTCTCTAGGGTAGCCCCCATTAACATTCCTTTTATGGTCATTACAGTACGTTAAAAGAATTTGCATAGACTCTATTGGAGATAATGGCCAGTGAGAAGTTCATAGAGTCAACTCTTCCTAGATCAGTGCTTTTAAATAGGACTCATGATTTAATTAAAAATATCAGTTTTTCATATTTACCTGCACTGGGAGGTGGTTGAATTCTCAACCATCTTAAAGAAATGCATTCAGATGTTCTAAAACAATAATTTAGCAAATGTGGCTACTAAGACAATTATGTTCCAAAAAAATAATTCAGCATTCATTTTATATTTGGTAACTACCCACTTTACTTCATCTATATTTATACAAGGAGACCATATTCCGACAACGGAAAGATAGCAGGGGAAAAAATGAAACTGCACAGAAGCTACCCATACACTTTACTTCGTGCATATTTTTACAAGGAGACCTTACATAGGTTGATTTAGCAACTGTGTCTTTACATGGTTTTCATCAAAACATGGAGTTAACAAGCTGTTTCCATTCATGAGCTACCCATCTAATCCATACAACGTGCATTTTACATGGAATTCATCCAAACCAAGCAAACACTATTACAAATGTCAGAACCCAATACAAACACAACAATTTTTGCTTTTCCTTTTTCATATTCTTTGCTATCTCTCTAAGTTTATCTTTCCTTTTCCGAACATCATACTCGCACTATAGTACATCGTTCCACATCTTCGAAGCCTTATTCTCTCTTACACGAAAATTCTCCTCTAGCAGATAAAGTATAACGAAGAATTCACACCTCGCATCTCCCTGCACACAATGCGTACTCCCCAATTAACTTGATAAAATACACCCTGCAAGCAACAAATTGATATGCAAATATGACAAATATAAAGTTGATATACCGTATTATAGTTTGGGCAGACAAAAAAACTCTTTCAAGGATTTTTCTTAGTGTGGGACATCTTTAGTGGTGTTTTTAGACCACACGAACAAGTTGGTGACTTCATCACAAAATCATTAACTAAAGATGATGATTGAAATGATGACATGCGTGATTTTGAAAAACCAAAGACAAATTGTCAGCCCTTAGACAATTCCCAAAGTTCATTATTCTAATTTTATCTCTAACCAACTATTTAGTGGTTTGAATCCTATTATCCAGTGTCAGCATGTTGAGGAACTTGATCGACTTGCAATATGAATGTGTTGTGAAGTATATGTTAACTAGCTGTCTTAGCATTAGTTTAGAACACAATTGAGTGAGTGATCATCTGCAAAATGAACATATTCTCAATGTCGATCCACTATGTTTTATCTAAGTTGGCGATGCATTTATGCAAATCTGATGTGTTTGAAGAAAGGGCAGTTAGTTTTCTGGGTTTTAGGATAGTAGAAATTTATCGTAATTCATATATTGGACATCTTTATTAGCACTGCAAAGATTCCCTTTGTTTGGGTTTCTTCCCAATTTATCTTTGTAATGATTAATAGATATAAATATGTATGTAACTTGTGACTTGTGTCTTGCTATATGCAAGAAATGTTTCCCGCTTTTTTTTAATGTAGGTGTCAATGGAAAAGTAATGAGTTATTCCATTTCCTTTGTTGCATTGCTAACTATGTTCATCAGAACAAAAAATAGTTGTAAATAAAGATATAATGGAACACATTTTAAATTAATACAATCACATGCTTAAAGTAATTAAGCTTTTGGTATCTGGGTTTCAAGGGATCATTTTTCTCAACATTGTGTGTCCAATGTCCATATTAGGATGCGGAATTCAACACTTGTATGTACAACACACCAATCACATTTTGTGTTAGTCTTAGAGTGCAATACTTGGTTCATATCCATAGATTGTGTTATGATGGGTTATCAGATAAAAAAATTAAAAATTAAAAAAAAAAATTGTGTTATGATGTGTATCTCAATGTGATCTTGTACATAGATCACCTGTTGTGGTTAGTCTTGGAGTGCAACACTTGGTTCATATCCACAGATTGTGTTATGATGGGTTATTAAAAAAAAAAAAGGATTATGTGTTATGATGGGTATCTCAATGTGCTCTTCAATTTAGAAAAATATTTTCTCATTTTCTCATAATTATTTATTTCAGTGCCTTTTTAACAAAGGGACAACTAATATTTAATATTTTGATATTGGGGATGGTATAACTTCACTGTAATTCATATATAGATTTTTCTAACTCTTGGACATGTATCAAGTTTATTCATTTTGAGGGTAGTGATTTTTCTAACTCTTGGACATGTATCAGATTTTTCTAATTCATATATAGATTTTTCTAATTCTTTTCTAGTTACCTTCAATGCACTTAAATAATGCTTCTAAAAGTCCTGCTCCTTGGTGAGGTTCCACATCATCACAAAATGCATATAAATAATGGTTCTACCAAATCGTTGAATCTTAAATCTTAAAGCCAACTGTCCCAGAAGAAATATAGGCTAATTATTCAACCAATTTTTAAGTGCAAATTAAATTTATGCTTGAAAATATACTAAGTGATGATAAAGACATTATTCTATTTACTTATTTAAAAAAAAAAAAAACCATATATGCTAAATCTACTAAGTGACGATACAGAGATGGAGTAAACAAAGAGAAAAAA
Source organism: Juglans microcarpa x Juglans regia (assembly GCF_004785595.1). Classification (NCBI taxonomy): domain Eukaryota; kingdom Viridiplantae; phylum Streptophyta; class Magnoliopsida; order Fagales; family Juglandaceae; genus Juglans; species Juglans microcarpa x Juglans regia. Next base: position 587,851 of record NW_024475745.1, read on the forward strand.
ATAAAAGAAAAAAGAAATGTATGCTAAACCTTCACATTGGTGGACTGAGAGTGGTTTCATGCCGGTGGACTGAGATGGGACCGAAGGCTTGGGGACTGATCTCCTCGGGAGGGCTGAGGTCTTGGTGGTATGGCTGGGTCGTGGTGGGGAGGGTTGAGGTCAGTGGCTGTGCTTGGCTTTGATGGCTCTAAGGTTTAGGAAGGGCTTTGAGGGCTTGGGGGGGGGGGGGTGCTTTGAACTCTTGAGGGCGAAATGGTTGAATGAAGGTTGAGAGACGGAAAGGAGCAAACCGGGGGGGGGGGGGGGGTGCTTTGAACTCTTGAGGGCGAAATGGTTGAATGAAGGTTGAGAGACGGAAAGGAGCAAACCGGTTCAATGGCATTAGTGAACCCGGTCTACTTGTCATGTGTGCAATGGATGCAGTCAAATAGTGGCTGCTGTGAAGCGTATTTGTTCTGTAAAAGGTCTCTAGAAGCTCATGGGTTGTTGTAAGACCCAGTGATGTGAGGCACAGTCCCACGAACAAGGCCCAGCCTTTCTTGGAGAGCTTGATACGGCGCCGTTTTAGGTAAGCATTTCATTTGCATCCAATTGTTTCTCCCCCTCTTTCTCTTTTTGGTTTTATTTGTTTCTCTTCCAGCTGTCGCTCACTCACCCAATACTCATTCTTTCTTTCCCTCCCCCGATTCTTCTCTTCCCTTCGTTGGTTTCTGTTTTGGTGAGTTCGGGTTTCATGCTCGACTGCTTCCCCATTTTCCTTTTCCTCTGCTCTGTTGTTACAGAAAAATACTCCTCTAATTCCATTCTCTCTAAACAGTAGGTTTTCTTCCCTTGTGGTTAGTATTCTCCTCAAATCTTGTGTTTCTCTCTTCATACTCGTCTCTTCCCTCCCTCTCGCGTAGTGTTCTTCGTCTTCAGGTATCGCTCCCTTTTCTCTCTCAAGTCAACGCCTTCCCTCTTTTTAGTTTTCTTTTCTTTTCTTCTCTGTTTCATGCGTTGATTTTCCAGGTGGAGTTGCTACGATTTTTCCCTCACTGATTTCCCTTTAGACGATCACCCACTCTGGTTCTCTCTTGTCCTCTCCCGTCTGCGAAGTGGTTAACCTCATTATCGAGGTGTTGACGCCGAGCCCTGTCGAACGAAGGTAAGGTAAGCCGAGTGTCCATTTTACATTTTGACATGGTGTAAATTAGTGGCTTATATTTTTGTGATCGTTGGAAAACTTCTACTGTTTTATAATTGAACTTGAGGGCTATGTAATATGTTGGTGAGTTGTTTTAAAAGAAGAATTATAAAGAGTGGTTGTTGCGTTTGACGTGGCTGTGTGGGAGGAGTTTTGTAATTGTTTGGAGTTGCTTATGGTTGTTTTGAGTGTTTATATAGACTATGGAATTGACGTGATTTTCTTGTGAGTTATAAGTTGTGGTCTGAGTTGATATTGGCAGTCAAGACTGTTTTTATGGCTGGTTGTGTGTGACGAAGTGTGTTTGACTTTGGTTTGGTGGATGTATCTGTCATTATTGAAATTGAAATACGGTATTTTGAACTGAAGTGTGAGCTGTTTGGTTTATTATTTGGTTGTTTGAGTGTGGTTATTTTTGTTGAAATGAGGGTTGGAATCTTGAGTTTTAATTACTTTGGATCAAAGTTGTGTTAATGGCCATTTAACATTTAGTGTATATTTTGTTTTCTACCAATAGGTGACGAGATTATTAGAAGTCAAATTCAAGGCATAGATAATACGAGTCAAGTAAGCGGGGTTCCTATGCTAGGCTTTATACGAGTTATTAAAACTGAGGTTGACTTTCTAAAAACTTTGCATATTTTGTGATGAAATGAGAACTCGGGAAAACAAAACCAATCTCGGTCGCTTATTTGTATTACTCATGAAATCTGTGTAGAAAATGAAAAATATTTTCTGACATGCATTGTGTAGACATGAGCTAAATTCTGTCATGTGGTCTCTGAAATCTTAAAAAGAGCGATATTGGAAATATGAAAAATTGTGCATTTATTTATAAAGATGCCCTGACTTTTGTTTTCAGTATGTGAAAATGATCTGATTATGTTTTGGTACTCGGTTTTATTTTGATATAACATCTGAAAACCTTTAGCATGCTGTACTGATTTTTGTATCTGACTGTCTTTGCTCTGCTCTGTTTGGGTTGGTACCAACTTCTCTGTCTCTAAGTGCACCCACTTTGGAAACAAAGTGGTTTTATTGTGGTCTTTCCTGTGTGCACACTCGGGACTCCGAGAAGAATAAATGAAATATTTCACCTCTGTCTCTGCTTGGTTTGGCCACCAGGGTTAGCACACCTCTACCACGAGGGTGAAACATGGTATCTGCTCTGTGAGATGCTCTATTTTGATGTGATGATGATACTCAGTTTATATTATGCCAAAGTACGATGGATTTTTACTGGTCTTAAAACCATCGCTCTGTTACTTTTGAAAACATGTTTTATTCTGCATAATAACTCTGGAAAATATTTTGTTCTGCATGTTGTACTTTGTAAATGTTCATGTTTGCACGCTAGTATATGTCCTCTACTTACTGAGTTGTTGATAACTCACCCCTTTATCTTCATAATATTTTCAGATGATGTGGAGAGTCCAACTAAGGACTTGGATTAGAATGGTGAGCATGATTAAGCTGAGGAGAAGATATTAAAAGAATGAATTCTGATGTCTTTTAGATTTAATTATGTTTTTTTGGGTTTAGTAGGACTTATGAAATTATCAGTTTGGTATGTTATGACTACCGGGAGATTCTGGACCCCTTGGTTTATTATTGTTGCAGTAATGATTTTGTGGAGTTTTTTTTTTTTTTTTAGGTGTTTATTTAGAAGACATGAGATTGATTTTGCTTATGAAGTTTTTTGGAGATCTTTTTTTAGATGTGTTGGGAGACATGTTTATAAGTGACAGGTAGTAATTCTCCAACCCACCTGGGTATGGGGTGTTACAGTTGTGTAATTTCATTTTTACCCTTAAATAATAAATGCTTATTGTTGAGCTTTCCGTAACAGCTTTTATTGTAATTACATTTTCGGATTTTGAGGGCATATGACAAAACGGGTTAACTTGTCCTATTTACGTGGGCTTGGTTGTTTAACTGGACTTAATTTAAACTTAAGTATTTTATTACTAATTTCAGTAGAAGATAATAATAGGTTAAAGCTTAATAAAACAATTTAAACTGTTTCAGTTTATGATTTTTCCACTAATTATTTTGATAGATTTTAATATAAATTTCTACTGAGTTATGATTGAGAAGAATAGATAATTATTTGAATTTAATATAATAATAGTATTTGTTTTAGATGTAACAAAATAGTTATTAAAATTATTATTCACTATAGTGTGAGTTCAATATTAAATGTAGCGTCAAAATACGATTTCTAGAATTCTTAGTGACGTATAGTATTTCCTATAGGCAACGAGATATGAGGAGATTATTCGGTATTAGTGTTTCGAAGTAAGTAATTTGATCACAAATTAGGATTAGCACATAGTTAGACTATTTGTCAGCTACTTTTTATGTACCACATATGTCATATGCAAGCATGTCACTCAGTATAACATAGGATCATGTCATTCCGCATCATGTTCAGATTTAACATTTTATAGTTATTTATATTAGTATGTATGTCATGTGTCTCACATCGTATAAGATACATAAACTATCTTAAGTTCAAGTACAAGATAAAATAAGACCAGTTAATTTAATTAGCTAACCAAATGGCCATTCAGTTTAGTTTTAGGGTGGATGTGTAAGTCAAGAACTCAAGTGTGGTCCACCGTAGTATGCTAGAAAACTACTTAGTGGCTCCCCTTACTACAGCGGGATGTGGGGCCGGTGCACAACCTTGCAAACATGGTTAAGTGTGTGAGCCAGTCAAATCAGCCTGTTAAGTTAGATCAGTCAATTAATTCAGATCTTGGGTTTATTTACTTTGGATGTGAGTATGTGAGTGGCTTGTAATTTTCATGGCTATGCTTGATTGTGGATTTTGCTACCTAGTTGAATTATTTTGGGACGATTGATGTGAATGCACGGAGTTGGGATGGAGATGAATTGTTTGAAGTGTTGGAATTTAACAATGGAGTTGTAGTGAGTTAAAAGGCATGATGATGATGTTGGTTTCTAAATGGACAAATTTGTATATCTTGAATGTATTTCACATGGATGGCGATTGTTGATCTTAATTAGATTATATGTTAATCTTAGGTGATAAAAGAGTATGAAACATGTATATTTGGTGGATCGCACGTGTGTGTTTGGTGGATTGTATTAGTATGCTTAGTTGGCTTGTGTTATGCATTTGGATGTGAGGAAGTGAATTAGGACTTGGGTTAATGTGGATTGGATTAGGTACGGGCGGAAGGGTATTGTTTAAGAACTGCTATTGTGACTGTAGTTGGGTTTTATGGTAAAGTGGGATTAAGTTGTAGGCTCATGAATAATGGTTGGAGAATAAAGAGAAGCATGGAAGCTCACTTTATTAGTCAGAAAATGAAGTCGGGATTTCAGATTCGTAATTAGGCTTAAGATGTATGGCAAGGTTTATACTTCAAGGATTGGATGATAACATGTGTAAGTGAAATAATATGAATATTTTGAATACCTAGATGTGTAAGTTTGTACAATTAGGAATCTTATGGAGGAGTATGCAAGTAAATAGATAATGGAGGTTATTTGGACAATGACTGGTCTAAGAGGGAGAAATCTAAGTAAAGAACCAATTGGAGGTTAAAGTCATGAGGGAGATAATGGACTAAGAGTTAGGGATAGTTTTATTATGCAGGTTCTACGTTTAGTGTTCTTGTAAATGAAAAGGAAATGACAAAAGGTTGTGAATGCATGTAGGTTGCCATCTGACATACACATGAACGGATTAGATGAAATGTGCATAGCATGGAGTCCAAGTAAGTACTATGTTCATACTCTTCTAGAATTTTCTAAAGATATGAAAATGAAAATGAATGTCTTATAAAATGCTTTTATGAGAAAATGTTGTTTTATGAAATGAAACGAAAAGAAATGTTTCTTAGAATGAAAATACTTTATGAATCAATGCTAAGGTATTAAGGTTTAAGTATATGTATGTAATGACCTTCTTTGGCAGCCCCTTTTTATGCATCCCAATAATAGTTGTATGCATGTGAATGAATGTTATATGTATAGTATGTATTGTATGTATGTATCTTCTATAAAATGAATGATGAGGTTTTATGCTTTATGATTATGAAAAGATATTTTATGAAATGAAATGAAATGATGAAAAGGAAAGTAATGAATGAAAGGAAAGGACAAAAAGGAAATGAATGTTTTAATGTATGAAACGGCGTAACGACCATGACTGAATGAATGAATGATGGTATCAATGGACTGGGTAGATTGCAATGTCGGGTAAGCAGTACTAGTAGTGCACCAAATACCCCCAGATTGAGGGATTTCTAATCCGTGACCACGGGCAGAATCGAGTCCAAAAGACCGCTAACCCCAACACACGGGGTGTAATTGTGTGTATCGGCTAGAGGAAAAGTGATAAGAATAATTGGATGTATGAAATGTTTTAGTTTTATGAAGGAATGTGCAAGGTGGGTAACGTTTTGAGGAATGAAAATCTTTTTAAAAGAAAAACCCTACCTTGTAATGTTTTTCAAGAAAATAAAATGTTTTATGTAAGGCACGTATATGAATGTGGAATGCATGAATGAAAATAGAACAAAACAAAAATACCTTGTGTTTGGTACTAATAAAATATAGTTTTGGATTGCAGGTTAAAGAAAATTATTTTTGTTTGGCTAAAGTCGCGGCTAGCAAGAAATCATTCAAGCCAACAGTAGCTTGGGTTGTGTATTATGATGTTTTTACCATATTGTATTTGTCCTTGGATTTGTGCATAGGTGCGCTTACATTGATCTCCATTTGATTCACTTCAACTATTCTAATCTTATCACTACAGACATTATACATGTCTTAAGGTTTTGCTCTAATCTTGCAGGGAGACTAGTCATATTTACAAAGGAAACATACAAGTTGAAGGTACAACATTCATTTCGAAATTCTTTATGATGTTGAATAACAACCAAATACTATATTGGTATAAAACCGAGATTGATCTGCAGGGCATCCGATGAACATTTTTTTTAATAAGATGACCTGCAACATCTCTAATCTTACAAAGAAAAATTAAGGAGAATAGAAGAAGTGTAGAACCTGCTAGTGCTTGAGCCGTGACTCGTGAGACAAGGTTGAGGAGAAAAGAAGAAATAAGAATGTGAGGACAACTGAGTGGCTAATGGCTGAGCAGCAAGGTTGCGACTCGTGAGGGAGGTGGCTCAGGTGGCAACACGGGTTAGGGTTTTTTCAAAACGGGCAGAAGACTTAAATCTGAAGATGAATGTGAGATTGTGAGGGAGTCTGAGTTAGAGTGTGGCGGGAGTAGGGTTTTTAAGTTTTTAGGTATAAGGGTAAAAATGTAAATTTAACTTTCTTCACAGGTCATAACTGGTTGACTAGTTAGTAATCCGTTAAGCAATCGTGTTTTAATGAGTCAATCCATTTTGACTCGAACCCGTTAAAGCTAAATCAAAACCCACTTTTATCTTGTCGTATTCATATTGAGTTAATGGGTCGTGTCACATATTGCCACCCCTAGTGAAAATAATTTAATGCCACCAAAAAAAAATCTTAATAAAGGACTTTTGGATCTTTATCACTACACAAACAACACGATTGCATTTGGTGTTTCGATAGCTTTTGATGTGTGGCGTTCATTTTGTATAACTTAAACAACAAAAATGTTTCATTACTTTTCTAAATGGCTCTCATCACCACTACTAACGACAACACGAAATGTATCCATTAATTGTTTCTCATTTCTACATGAGCTGAAGTGACACCAATTTATTTTGATGGTTTGAATAACATGCACAATTTTTAGGGTATTTCGTAAAACCAGTTGGTATTTCGACACCACACCACATGGGTGTAGGGAAGGAGTGTCCCTTACTCTCCCAATGCTAGTCGCAATGTTATTAAAAGTGTGGAATAGTGAAGAGGTAAAAAGGAGAGTTTAAGGATGTTAGAAAATCGCACAGGCATGCAAAAAGAGCCCAACCCAAAATTTCGCTCTGACTCTTGCTCGAGACTCCATGGTGTAAGATATCAAATACAAGGATTGGTTGGACAAGATTTGTGGTTTTGATTTGTTTGATGTACGATAGACACCTTGGTCGAGTGCAATGGTCTCATCAAAATCTCATTTGCAGTGGAGTTTTGATTCTATCTTATTTGTCATAAGTATTTAGGAAAATTATGATTCCTTTTGGGCATGGAGACTTTTTTTTTCTTTTTGTCATATCTGATCCCAAGATTGATTCTTTGAGGGCATGTTTGGGAATACAATTATTCTCAGATATTTTTATATTACTTTATTACTATTCACAGATGATCTGAGATACTCTTAGCATCCAAACAGACGAATTTTACGTAAGAGTTGCGTGATTTGATTGTAGCAAATTTTGTTTTTACGTTATCAAGCAGTGTCGAATCCCAATCTACACAGTACATCGGTGTTGGGTTTGTGCTCCTTTTGGAATCGCACACCGATGATGAGATTTGTAAAGGGAGCCAAGGCGCATGGCCTATAAATAAGAGGGCTTAGCCTCTAGATAAAGTACACCAAGTCATAAGCTTAATTAGTAACTTGTGACTCTAAGAAAATTCCTCTATTAGCCTTTTTCTTGTAAAAATGAAAGAGGTGAGAGCTAAAGTTTTGCTAGTGGGGAAGCTTTGTGGGTGTCATTTGGGGTGAGGAGAAAAATTGTGTGATTGTAATAATTTTTCACATAATATATTTTCTTCTCTGAATCTGGTGATTTTTCTCCTTTTTGAGATTTTTCACGTAAATTTTTGTGTTGTTGTTATTTCTCTATTTTTCTTCATATTTCACCAAAAAGTGAATACTGGGAGTGAATTTGGAAGGTCCAAATTCCTAACAATCAGTTGGCATCAAAGTTGTAGGCTCAAGTCCCTACCATGGCACGCAAAGGAAAACATGGAGGAAGACATGCTTCAAAGTTGGATCTACGATATTTAAGAACGCAATTGGGCAGCACTATAAGAGCAACTAAAGACCTTTTAACAACGCTTAAAAAGGTAGTTATGTGACAAATTATCACTCGATATGTTGCTTACGGTCTTTGCTATATATCAAACAAACATGTCTTTCACTAATAAGGATAACGAGGATGGAATCAATAGAGTAGTCATGAATGCAGGTAGTTAAATATGTAGGAGGAAATGGACTACTTGGATGATGAATATATTGAAATAACTAGGATTCTTCCCGACTTGATGACTACTATCAGGAAAATAGCCTTTAGAATAAACATTTTTCCTTAGATTGGAGGAGGTAAGATTTTTTCCTTAATGATAATGGTGAAGTATGCAGTGTGAGGAATTTCAATTGAATTTTGAGAAAACAATCTATGCCATTTATCTTGAAATCGGAGAAGTTTTGAGGTTTTCCTCAAAGAAAAAAAAAATCAGCTTTGGATTTTGAATGTGGAAAGAAAACCTGATTCATGGAAAAATTCAACGAATCCATTATTTTATCTCAAGTTGATTAGAAGAATTTCAGTTTGAATCCTATTTTATTATTGAGAAAGAAGGAATTAATTTGACATCCAAAAGAATCAAGACAATAGTGTTTAAAATTTGAAGATTAATTCTCTCCAAGTACCTGAGGAGTCAGGAGAATAATGCAAGTCGGATGGCGATCAAAAGCATGGACGTGCAAGGAGGGGAAAAAAAACAGTATAGGAAGGGAGAATTCTATAGATGCCAAAGACTTTTAACAACATATTATCATTAACACGGTTCTGCCAAAGGCATATACCCTGTTGACATAACACTCAAACCTCCAAAATATAACTATTTGATTCGCCTCCCCCACCCCCAACCCCGATGACTCAAAAAAAAAAAAAAAAAAAACACAGTTCCTTATGCTCATAACAGGATGTTATAAGTTGAGATTCATATAGATACTAAGCTTGTTTGGTTACATAAAATCAAACTATCTCATCTCATCTCATATAATCATTATAACTTTCCTAAACTCTCACATAAAATATATAAATTATTCAATTTTTTCAAATCTTAAAATAAAAATAATATTAAAAAATTATATTATAACAATATTTTATTTAATTTTCAACAAAACATATTATCTCATCTCATCTAAATTGTGTAACCATACAAAGCCTAAAGATTGACAACTGAAGGTGGTGATTTTTTTTTTCTCATCTAATGTCTCTTAGTTACATAAAGTAAAACTTGGAATATTATTATTTAATTATCTGTATTAATTAATTTTTTATTTTTATTTTTATTTTTTGGTATTTAAAACTTGTTCGGACTGAAAATAGAAAATAATAATTTTCCAATTAAATGGTTTTCTTATCTAATCTAGTCACGGCTGCACTTATTATCAAAACTTTTCTTTCAATATTTGTTGAGTTTTTGTCCCAAATGCTTTTTACAGCACTTTACACATAATATGTGGATGAGTATTACTATTGCCACATCGGTGTGTAAAGTACACACATTTATATCATCTAAATAGTAAGATTTAATTTATAAGATTTAAATTTAAAATTTATTTTTTAAATTAAATTACGTTATATAAACAGTATATATAGATCGATTACATGCATAGTTATCAGATGGAAGCTTGTAACATCTCGTTCGGAACACAACTGACAGCGTTCCAAGCTCGTCCTTGGGAATATTGCGGAATATTGCAATCTCGACGAGTATACAAGAATTTTAAGAGTTCAACTTAACGTTGACTAGTACAACAGTTGATACAAAGTCCCTTTGTTTCCGGGCTTTGGTCTACGTTTGGATAACCAACATATTTCAATATTTTTTAAATATTTTCGTACTATTAAAAATATTCTACATACCAAACGCAATGAATTTTATACCAAAATCTTTTCAAAAATTATTATAATATTTATCACTATTATATATAAATAAAAAATAAAATCACTATGATATTTATCACTATTAAATAAAAATAAAAATAAAATAACTATAATATTTATCTAAAAAATAAAATCACTATAATATTTATCACTATTAAATATAAATAAAAAATAAAATCACTACAAATATAAATAAAAAATCACTATAATATATAAATAAAAAATAAAATCACTATAATATATAAATAAAAAATAAAATCACTATAATATTTATCACTATTATATATAAATAAAATATAAAATCAATATAACATTTATCACTATTATACATAAATAAAAAATAAAATCACTATAATATTTATCACTATTTAATATAAATAAAAAATAAAATCACTATAATATTTATCACTATTATATATAAATAAAAAAATAAAATCACTATAATATATAAATAAAAAATAAAATACTATAATATTTATCACTATTAAATATAAATAAAAAATCACTATAATATATAAATAAAAAAATAAAATCGCTATAATATATAAATAAAAAATAAAATCACTCTAATATTTAAATAAAAAATTAAATCACTATAATATTTATCACTATTAAATATAAATAAAAAATAAAATCACTATAATATATAAATAAAAAATAAAATCACTATAATATATAAATAAAAAATAAAATCACTATAATATTTATCACTATTATATATAAATAAAAGATAAAATCACTATAATATTTATCACTATTATACATAAATAAAAAATAAAATCACTATAATATTTATCACTATTTAATATAAATAAAAAATAAAATCACTCTAATATTTATCACTATTAAATATAAATAAAAAATAAAATCACTATTAAATATAAATAAAAAATAAAATCACTATAATATTTATCACTATTATATAGAAATTAAAAATAAAATCATTATAATATTTATCATTATTATATATAAAAATAAAATAAAATCACTATAATATTTATTAATATTATAAAATCACTATAATAAAATCACTATAATATTTATTACTAAAAATAAAATCATTATAATATTTATGAGACTTATATCTTTTTTAATTACTTATCCAAAAGTTAACAATTCAACATAATTTATACATTTAAATAATTCAAAATATTCTCAATAAAATTCACAAACTCTTTTCAATCTTTATTCATAATTATTCATAAATATTCTTAACATTTTTTAAATATTCTCGTTATCTAAACGTAATAAAGATACAGCAGAGAAGCTGCTAGAGGAAATGGAGGAGAATCAGCACAATCCTATTGGGGAGCACAAAGGGGTCCATTGACAGATGCCAAAGAGATGGTAGAGGAGGAGCTAGTAGGTTTTTTATTCTTAGCAGGCTACTGGGGAAAGTGAACGTGATATGCAGATGTTGGCACTTGGTAGGGGACTGTTTTTAAGCCTTTCTTGCCCCCCTTTTGGGGTGAGATTGTAGAAAAGTACAGTGCCTTAAATGCATTATTACCTCTCTTTTTTTATTAGCACAGGATATACAGAAATAAAAAGGCTATGCTAATCTCAAGTGCATCGCGCAATTTAAGAAAAAATTCTGTCAATCCAACGGCTCCAAGAATGTGAATGCAGGATTTTGAACTTAGAACGTCCAATTTATACAGCTCACCCTATTGGTAGTTCTTTCACACAAGTCAAAATCATAGGCACAGCTGCTCTCAACAAAAAAGATAGGGAAAGCTTCTTATAGTTTTCTAGTTTGGTTCTCTATTTTCGCAAAAGAAACTTCCCAGTTGGAGGAGCAAGTATTTCGATGCAATTTCCAAGATTTTGTCCAAACTGTTGGGCTGGTTTCTCTCCATTGTGTTAGTGTAAAATAAATAGGTTGGTATATTCACGTGACAATTTGTGTTAAATTATGTTATAATAGTGTGAGATAAAGTGAAAATAGATTTGAAATCAGCTCAACATGGCTTGAGCGAAACTCATACAAAGAGTTCGTCTAATACGCGCTCAACATAGTGCTTGAGCAAAGCTCATACAAAAAGTTCACTCGACATATACTCAACACGGTGCTCAAGTGGATAGAGAGTTCGCTCAACACCTGCTCGACATAGCGCTCGAGCTTAACCCAACCAAAGAGTTCGC